>NC_081411.1:675758933-676067147 GCF_030272615.1 Cryptomeria japonica
TTACATTAATCATAAACAATGTGCTTTTCTTACATTGACCTCTTTTAATGATAAGATTATTTATATGTATGTGAAGTGTGCAAGTTTGGTGTGGACTTCTAAAGTATTTGACAACATGAAGGAATGAGACATGTCATAGAGTACATGGGATTACTCACGAGAAAATCACATTACTTCATAAATAATAGGTCATAAAATTTTAAAATTAATGTACAAAACTATGTTAAATATTTCTAATCTAATTTAACATTTTCTATGTTTAAAAAATGTTCAATTCACAAAAGACGAGGGCCATACATATTGGGTCACTATTGTTTTATAAGATACATAAGATGTTTCTCTAACATCCTTATAGAGATAATAATATCTCCCTTGCTAGGAAAAGAATAATCAACCTTATTCATGAGTTTGATGAGATCAAATATTCAAACTACTATGTATCAAGTTCCATTCATTTATAATATTTACATTTTAAACACACAAAAAATACTCCTAACAAGGCTTCACTAATATAACTATTTCAATGCATATTTGTCAATAAATTTATACTCTTTATGCCTTGTCATGTTCATTGCACTAGTGATTTGCATGCCAAATGAGATTTGAGATTAAAGACCCTTGAAAGTCTATAAACAATATTCTAATGAAAGGTTTCAAGATTGACCAACTTGTAATTGAGTTAGCAAGTATTCGCTCTTAAATCTCTTATGGTTCAATGCATGAACAATCCATCAATAATAGGCTCTCAATGGCAAAATGTACGATAGCAGGTTTCATGAGCACTATTTTGCATATGTTTATGTGTGTCATCAACCCTACAAAATAGATGATTATTAAATACCATGAAGAGTTTATTATTTCTAAAAGTACTCAATTGAAGCATTATTGACCACGAGAGAGGTAATAAAGATGGACCCCACTAAATTATATCCCTATTTAAAAATATGGGCCCATAAATATTATCTCATTTCAAAAGATCAACGTTGTGAGCTTAGAGTGATAATGTGACCTTCCAAAACTTAAAGGTAGGCCTATAATATGTTAAGGGGGTAAATTCAAAACAATATAAAGGCATTGTAACTCATTTTTCTACAACCTTAAATTCTTGCATTCGCTTGCTATATCCTATCCACTTGCCAATCTCCACAATATCCATTAATGGGTTATTTCTTTTTTATAGTATTGATACATATGCCAAAATCCCACAATTTATTAGTACTCTAAAATAAAATAAAATAAAATACAAAGGAGGACTAAAATTATGTCTTCTTTTTCTTTTGTGATAATAGTCCAAACATTTATCACCTCTTAGAAATATTTAATAAGATAACTCAAGATTTAAAAATACATATAATAATAATAATTTAGATTTTAAAAATTATAATAATCATACTCTATGTATAGAGTGAAATAGATTTTATCTTTACAATGGAAAATAAATCACTTAAAAAAATTATTTAACTTGATAGTAAATAAATTTTTACTTGAAAGTATAGTGAAAAATAAATAAGTTAAAAATAATATTTAACTTTATAGTGAAAAAGAATCACTTAAAGTAGTACTCAACTTATAGTGAAAAAATAATTAGTTAAAATAATTAAATTGTATTCTAAATCACTAAAATTTAATAAACTTATACTTCACAATAGAATTATCTTTGTAATAACCATCAAATTAATTATTTCCAATGACTAAGGACCGTTAGTTGTGAAATCACAAATATTTCTAAATCTCCACCATCTTCAACGTGATAGTTTAAAAGAAGCAACAAGAAAAATGCTAATTTAGTAGGTGTGCTTCACATGTAGATAGAGATGTCAATGCTAGGGATATTCTTGCAACATTCACAAAGTTTCAAATTTCCAATATTGTGAGAGAAAGAAATATGGTCACTGACACGCTTTCCAAGTTGGTAGTGATTTTTAATGGGGAGGGCGAGCATGATGTTTGTGAAGATCTTTGTGAATTCAATTTAGATTTTTGAGGTTCCCTGTATGCTATCATTTTTAAAATGACCATTTTGAGGAAATACATTTATGGTTACAATAAAGGTGGCATGATCAAACATTAAAGCAACCTTCTTTTAATATTGTTGAATACCACAACAAAAAGGCAAAAGGGTTGGTGGTGATGGGTGAGGAAGGCTTGCAACATGAAGGCCAACTTCACCCTCATCATAATGAAGAGTGACAGAGAAACAAATGAAGAGTGTACTCAAGTATGAGGACCTAATATTTTTGTAGATCATGTATGTCCTATTAGGGGAGGAATTTATGCAGATAGAGCATCAGAATCAAATGAATATAGATATCATCTTGATGGTGATGGTGTGGGGACTTGAGTTGGGGAAAAAGGAGGAAGGAAGGAAAAGGATCAAGGCATATTTGTAGAGGAAGGAAAAGGATCAAGGTGGTATAGGAGAATCAAAGATGGACAAGGGCAAGGTGAAAGTGGACTTCAACCTTAGGGACTACTGGGTGAATGGTCTAATCATGCCTCATGTGAAGGATAATTGAATTTATGGTGATAATGTTGATAAATATGGATAGTTTTTTGGATATTCTATGGACGATTTCAAAGCTTGTATGTATTAGGTGGGTGAGGCATTCTCAGGGCTTTGTATGTAATAGAATGTCAAATGGACTGTATGTTGGCATTCTAACAGACAAGGAGAGATTGTTGGCATTTCAATAAGGATATTGAGAAGGTTGTTGATGATTATGGATATAACTGATTAAGGATGTTGTACTATCTTAATATTATTATTTTGTCATTGATGTCAAGAAATTGATTTTCTAATTCAGTGTGATGTTGCCATATCTTAAGAAGTATAATTTGATGAGTATAAAGATATCGGTAAAAGACACAAAAATAATATAATGAATAAGGGGAGAAATAAGTTATTCAATGGGCAACTATTACCGAGTTAGACAATGATGAGATCATGATGTTTAGATTGTTTTGATATCCTACATATATTGTTGATTGTAAGGTTAATACTATACTATGTTACCGAGCAAAGAACCAAGTCGGTAAACCCTAAGGTTATCGCTATCGGTTAATGAAGACAAAGTGTCTACCGAGTGAAGTTTAGTATTTACCGAGTTGTAACTGAGCTGTAATAGAATGCATTAAATGATTACATGCGTTATTTAATGAAGGGAGCTGAAGAGCTAGAACTTATTAAAAGATTGGTATGTTGTGCATGAAGTTTGTTAAAGAATCTATGGCAAAGGAAAATCGACATGAAGATCTACAACACAGATTGAACCGCATTACCCTAGCACAAGTTTCAAGAAATGTATGCAAGTTCCAAGGAGGGGTAAAACGTTTTTCAGATCGAAGGATACATTGAACCTAGTCAAGTTTGAAGATCTGATGGCTATGATTGATCATGGGAAATGTGATCAAGGAGATTAAGTGGTTGGCGAATTGTTTATAAATAAGGAATTATTGATAAACAATGTATGCGGGCAAGTGTATGCACAGGGATGCTACATAGTGATTACCGAGCACTGAAGCTTGAAGACCTGTTTTGAATAACAGAGTATAGAGCCCAGCAAATGGACAAGATTAGTTCTATGTCTAGATTGTATTGAGCAAATAAGAATCTGCTTTAGCATTTTAGATGTGAAGTTGCAGATATATTTTTATTACTGTTATTTTGTGAAGTGACAGAAAATCTCTTAACCGAGTGGACTTAACAATCTTATTTGTAAAACCCTCTAGCAAGGTGACATTCTGATTAAGTGTTTGAAATCCTTTAACAAGGTCACCTCTAACAAGGTGAAGATCCTAACAGATCTGAGGGAAATCCCTTAACCGGGTCACATCTAGCAATGTGTTTGTAATCTTTAACAGGATTTGCTTTTAACCGAGCATACTCTAGAAGAGTATATTTCTTAGTGGGTCCGAAATCCCACAGTGGTTTTTTCCCTATTTGGGTGTCCACGTTAAATCTGGTGTTATGAGAGTTATGATGTTTATATGCTTTTGAGTTTGCATGTTTAGCAGTTTTGGTTATATTACTGAAGTATATGTTACCAAGGTTGAATCTGATGTTTTTATGGAAGATTAAGTTTGTATGATTCACCCCCCCCCCCTCTCATCTTGTTGGCTATTGGATCTGTACTTACATTAAGTATCAGAACTATCACTGTAAATTTTGTATAAAGTTGGTGGTTGGGTAGTTACAAGACTCAAATGTGGAGATGTTTTTGTAGAGCCCCTCCCTGATCAAGCTCTGGTTAACCTAGTTTGACCATGGTTGACCTTATTAATAGATGCTATAATTCAATAGGATGGGCTATGTTAGACGGATAAACTAGTAAGAAAAGTAATTGAACCATGTTATGGAATCATTTTACCTTGCGGTGCACATTTTGATGCGTTGTGGATTTAGATTCTATATAATCCACTAATTGGATAACCTTGATATGATGTATGTTATTTATCTCTAAATTTGCAGTACTTTATTTATGACATTATAAATTATGGATGCATGCCTTACGAATGATTGAATTTCATGATGATTATGATGATTCCATTGAGTAAATTATTTTATGTGGATTTTATTGGATAATTGTATTTTGATTGTTATGATTAAAATTGTATGCAAAGTGTCTAAATTTGTATTCTTTTCATATATTAATGTTATATGTGGTTAATCGAGATTACTAATGTGCAAAGTGAGATCTGCAGGAAAACTAATCCATGTGACCATGGAAACTACTCAGAGAATCAAGCTAAACCTATGTGCGTTTGTGAAGCCAAGGGGTTGTCTATTTGGAGAGACAACACCTCATGTGTAATGTGTTTTATTTGTAAATGAGAATGCTTGAATGTGTGTTTAAATTGAATTTGTTAAATTTGTCAATTCCAAAAAGGGACATTGCCATGTGCATTTAAGTATTGTGTATTTTTATGGTGCCAGTTGACACTTGTGTTGTGAAGTGAGTTGGCAGTGACATGTCCCTTGGAGGGAATTTGAATAACCAATACATTTTTCAAAATATCTTAGTATGGTCCCAAGAGAGTCTTGGATAGAGATCCATTAGAAAGGTCAAGTCAATTTTGACCCGTAGGTAAACTTTAAGTGAGTTTCTAGAGGGTCAAACTAACTCCTAAGGTTAGGTTAGGGGTATTTTTAAAGGTCCATATGTTATACCTATGGGTAAAGGTCAATTTTAGCCATGTGTCCACTCACATGTGACTGTCAAGTCACCTCAAAGGTTGAGTTTTCCAAGATGGCCGAAATTCAACTTCTCAGGATTTCTCCTAAGTTAGACAACCTTCCAATTGAGTGATAGTTGCTCTTCCCCAATTTTCTTTTACCTTTTTGGGTTGCCTTTTTTAGAGAGCCTGTAAGAGGTTGGGAAGACCAAGCTATGAAATCTCACACCCTTTCTAAGAGGTTGGAAAGTGTGAGAAGAGTCTACTTAGGGAAGGGATTCAAACTTAGGATTTTGATCACCCACTCTCAATTTTTGCGAGACTTAGAATTCTTGTTGGAAGTTTTGGTTTTTGAGTTGCATTTCTAAGCTTTGGAAAGAAAAGACTAGTGGATTGGGCAGCTCTTCTTCAACCCTTCCTCATTCCATTTGCAGGTTCAAGGTTGGTAATGTTCTTCCATGGATAATGAAATCCATTGTTAAGGTGAAGGAAAAATAGTTGTGAATTTAGCTTTTGTTGTTTAATTATGTGGTTTGTGAAGTTCATTGTTGGAGTTCTTCCTTGTGTTCATTTCTATGTGTTGTATGGTTTTATGTGTTTTGGGTGTTTCAAGGTCATACTCAACCTTGGGAGGGTAGAGTAGCCTTGGGGGTGAAGGGTTGCTCGATAGCCTAAGAGTGTAGAGACTTTCTTCTTAGAAGAGAGAGATACACAAGGGTTATGGGACCCTTGCTGCACTATCTTTATGTTTATCCAAAGGGGGTCATAAGGGGAGATATGGGCTTGTATGCCATGGGGGACATAAGGGTATTTTGGGACAAGTATGTGACTTGTGATGGTTTTACTTTGGTAGCCTTGTAAAGGCATTTGTTCCTCCTTCTTGCAAATCTCCTCTAGGTACTTGGTCCACCTTCACCCCACAAAAATAAAATAGTCACTTGGTGACTTTGTAAATCCTTAGGTTGGGAGTTCATATGTAGATGCGTTCTTCTTGCTTTTGTGGTTGAGTTTGTTTGTAACTCGTTTAGCCTTGGTTCTCCTAGCTCGGGGGTGGCTTTTTGTAAGCCTAGGTTGGGAGGTGAGCCTCCATGGTCATATTTCAAGCTTTATTTGCAGGTTTCTTGTTAAAGTAGGAGAAGAGAGAAAGAATGATATCCTTGTGGTATAATTGCAGAAATGTGTTCTACATGTGTATTGTTGATTAAGGTGAATTTTGACGGAGTGTCTAGAGGAAACCCAAACCCCTCAAGTGTCGAGTACATGGCAAGAAATAGGACAAGGAGCATTATTGTCTTTGGGGCAACAAAACTAGCAGAAGGAATGAATAATGAAGTGCAAGATCAGGCAACGTAGTTGGCAGTTAAAATGGCCAAAAAATTAAATATCTTCATGCTACATTTGGAAGGTGTTTCTCAAATAATTGTTAATGCATTGATCAAAGGGGAGATTGGAGTGTGGAGGCTTAAAAGAATATAGTAAAAATACTAGGGATATTCTTGCAACGTTCACAAAGTTTCAAATTTCCCATATTGTGTGAGAAAAAAATATGGTCACTGATATGCTTTCCAAGTTGGTAGTGATTTTTAATCAGGAGGGTGAGCATGATGTTTGGGAAGATTTTTGTGAGTTTGAGTTAGATTTTTGAGGTTCCTCGTATGTTGTCATTTTAAAAATGATCATTTTGAGGGAATATATTTATTGATGACAAGAAAGGTGGCATGATCAAACATTAATGTGGCTTGCTTTTAATATCATTGAATGCCTAAGCCAAAAGGCAAAAGGGTTGGTGGTGATGGGTGAGGAAGGTCTGCAAAATGGAGGCCAACTTCACCCTCATAATAATGAAGAGTGACGAAGAAACGAATGAAGAGTGTACTCAAGTATGATGACCCAATATTTTTGTAGATCATGTAAGTCCTATTAGGGGAGGAATTTATGTAGACAGAGCATCGTGATCAAATGAATATAGATATCATATCGATGGTGATGGTGTGGGGACTTGAGTTGGGGAAAAAGGAGGAGGTGTTGTGGGTGACAAAAAAATGTGTAGATGAAGAATGGCTTTATGACATGGAATGTCTTTTGGCGAAGGATCAATTTGGTGTGGGTTTCCTGGTTGATGGAGATGTTGTGAATTTGGAGGAGGATGCACCAATGCTACTCCTTCATTTTATTTAAAGGAGTCTCAATTCAAATAAGTATGAGCACAAAGCAGTGGCATTGATCAAGTGAGACAAACTAAAGGCAGATCTATAGAGGAAGGAAAAGGATCAATGCAACATGGGGGAATCAAAGATGGACAAGGGCAAGGTGAAAGTGGAATATTGGGTGAATGGTCCAATTGTGCCTAGTGTGAAGGATAATTGAATTTATGGTGATAATGTTGATAAATATGTGTAGTTTTTTGGATATTCTATGGACAATTTCAAAGCTTGTATGAATTAGGTGGGTGAGGCATTCTCAGGGCTTTGTATGTAATAGATTATCAAATGGACTGTAAATTTTGTATGAAGTTGGTCGCAGGGTAGTTATAGGGCCCAAATGTGTAGATGTTTTGTTCAGTAATGGGGTGTGACAAGGGGTTTGAAATTTAGGTCGAATGCTAGGGCAGGGCTTTCAAACTGTAATTCTCACTTTACGGATGTTATACTTTTTTATTATAATAATACAAATAAATATTTATTACCAAAAAAATATAAAAAATTGAATGTTTATTTGTATTTCTCTTTGTATCTTTGTCATTAGCACCAAACTCATACATGCATTTCCTATTGATGAGATAGAAAAAATTGTGGAGACTAAAAAATGGCTTATTATGAAAAAAAAATCTCAAATAAACCTAAAAAGTTTTAGTTTCATTTGTTTCAAAAGAATTTATACCTTAAGTTTATCCTTTTTTGTAAAATAATGTAAATGGTTGTCTTCAAATATTAATAAGGAAATAAACACATGAATGTAAAAGTAATTTTATGAAATGTCCATACTTACATGAATGTAGCAACTCGATTTTCCATATTCAACTTAAGATTTGTGGCATAGATTGTAGGTAGTCACCTTAAGATTTGTAGCATAGATTGTAGGAATCGACACACAAAGGTTTTCCATTATGTTCTAATATAGCTTGTAAAAATGACTAGTACTAGCCTAACAAGATATGATACTATGTTAGAAATTAGCATCTTAGGATACTAATCATTATAAACAACATATAAATTTAATTAAATGAGAATCATACATGCATAAATTAACACATTACACAATATATACATGAGGAAAACCCTTTCAGGTAAAAAGCCCCATAAAGCATCATTTTATTAAAATACTTAAAAAATATAGTCTATAATAAAATAGACTTGAACCTGGGATACTCCTTTGATACTTCCACTTGGCCAATAATACCTCTTGTGCATAGTGATACAACTTACTATAAATCTCAAAATTCACACACCTCTCAAATGAGAGAGGACATTCTTAAATATAGGAGGAAGGGTGACTTCACTAGTCACACCTTTTTAATAACCCCAATTCATAAATAATTAATAATCTAATATTTATTATATCATAATTATTTCAAGTGGGATATGCTTATGACCCCTAATAACATTATGTTTTAACACCTTCATTAAATTTGCAACACAAAGATGTTTGCACGATACACTATCATCCCATGAAAATTTATGGTTGTACTATATGTTGAGATGTTACACTTGTTGCATTTCAACAGTGTAATGCCTCTGCCAACCTGCACCATTATCAGGAATAATCGAACCTTGTTACTTTGAACTAAAACCTTACCTCTTTTCCTACAAGAAAAAGATTTGATCTTCATTTTATTCATTCTCGATAGATTCCTAAATTCTCACACCCTTGAACAATATTGTAACACTCTCATATTTACAACAACACTCTCACTTAGCTCTACACACTATTTTCTTTTTTATTTCTTTATCACAACTATATCTTGAAATTTTATTGCCATCATACAAAGGACATCGATGTCGCCTTGGAGACTATTGTTGCTTCCCTATTGCACTTGTAGACTGCTTGAATTATTTTACTTAAGAAGTGGAAATCTCTTACTTGTTTATTGAGAATATACTATCTCGTTGTCTTCAATAGCATATTGGTCATTTCATTTATATGTCTATTAGCTATCTTTTTGGCTTGGTTGTTCATGGAGGTGGAAATACAAAAGTGGACCTTTAACATTGGGAAGCCCTTATATAGCACCCCAACACATCTCTTTGGTGTTTTGCACATAGGTGTTGAAGAAGAAGCTATCTAGAGGAGGTCTTCAAGTTCACTCAATGTCTTTGGTGATATCTTACCTCTTTTTCAGTTTCTTTTTTTCAGAAATTGCACTCTTGTTTATATGATGGATTGTGGAAATCTCTTAGAACTATTTCAATAGTTTTACTTTATTTCAAATAATTCCTTTATGTCATTTCAATTCATTAGACATAATATTGAAATGTAATTTATCATTCCCTACTTTAAGGACATTGTACATATCATTATGTTGTTTTGTGTGACAATCATTGTTTACTATTTGTACAAGATTCCAACGCAACACATTGTCATCTGTAACCCACACAAACATCCTAGACAAAGAGTCAACTAAATTTTCTAGGAGACCTTTGTGGTCCATACTTCTCGTTCTTTAGGCCCCAAGAATTTAATAAAACCCTTAACACACTAAAAACACATATTTTGTTAATAATTAGACAAACCTGAAGGTCATAGTTCCCTTCAAATTTATATGACTGGAGGGTAGGAATTTGATCTCTCAAAGGATTGATTATCCTTCATAGTAGCTCACTTTTCCTACTCTATAAAGGTTGCATGGTTTTTATATCTATAAAAAATACACACAAATTAAATTTTAATTTTTTTCTCTTTAATTTGTTTAAATGACAATTTTGTAGAGTATAACTATTGTGTGTTCTCCCTATGATCATATCATATGTTTATTTGGCCACTAATAGAATCTCTATGAGAAATGATAGATCTCAACAATGATATAAGGGCTCTCTGATGTAAAGTGATTTTCATTAGATTTTTTTCAATATATCAATCAATATTTGGAGTTTATTTTTGTTGGTTTCAATTTGACCTAATAAAATTACTTGTATGTCACAAGGAGGTATATAGATAAATGGAGGATTTTCAAGGAAGTTAGGCTTTTCTTTCTCTTCGATAAGAATTTCCTAGGCACATGTTTTGGGGAATTATTGTTTGCGAATGTTGAGAGATTTAGAATTCATAAAACTAAGAAAAGTAAATGAAAACAAATGTAAACAATATTTTCTTTACCACTACAAACCAAAAAATATTACCTCCTCGACCTTGAGCATGTTGTGGCGACATTGTGTTGGCTTGCATTCGCTTGAAGATCTAACAAACACAACCACACCTTTTGTTTCTTGTGTTAGGGCCTGTGAGAAATTGGGTTTAGAGAAAATGAGTTAACCTATCCAAAAATAATTCCCTTATCCCTTGGTGTCGACACCAATGAATAGGGAATCTTTTGTAACTTTCATACAAGGTTGCATTGTTTTTAGACCTATAAAAAATATGCACAAATTTATTTTTTCTCTTTTACTTATTTAAATGATAATTTTGTGTAGTCTCATTATCGTGTGTTCTTCCTATGATAAGATCACATGTTTATTTGGCCACCAATGGAATCTCTATGATAAGTTTCCAACAATGATATAAGGGCTCTCTGATGTAAAGTAGTTTTCATAGATTTTTTTCATTATATAAATAAATATTTGGTGTTGATTTTTTCTGGTTTTAATTTGACCTAATAAATTTACATGTATACCATAAGGAGGCTTATAGATAAATGGAGGATTTTCAGGAGGGTTAGACTCTTCTTGCTATTCGATAAAAGTTCTCGACACATGGTTTGGAAAATTAGTGTTCAAGGATGTTGAGGGATTTTAAATTCCTAAAACTAAGAAAGGTAAATATAAACAAATTTTAATCTACTTTATTTACTTCTACAAACCTAAAAACCTTACCTCCTCAACCTTGTGCATGTTGTGGCGGCATTGTGTAACTGGCTTGCATCCGCTCGAAGATTTCACAAACACAGCCACACCTTTCCTTTCTTGTGCTAGAGCTTGTGAGAAATGGGTTGGGATAAAATAAGTCTAGCCTCTATATTTTATTTATTGTAATAGATAGATAATGTAAATGTTACGACTTAGTAGTGCCTAGCCTAGTCTCGATTAATACTAAACCATAATGCATTCATGTTTTTCTTTGCATGAACAAAAAAGTAGTTGTTGGCACATTTTGGTCTCCATATTTTTGCATATATCTACCTATGTTTTTTACTTCTAGGTATCAAGCATTCATTTGAGATACAATCAGATCCATATGCTCTTGGATGCATGTAACTTTGGCTTGTCATTCTAAAATATTTAATGATATATGTACAATCTTATTCTACTTATACTTATGGTATATTGCAACCTAGGAAGCAATGAAATAAGTGCATTCTCAACAAAGACACTATCATTCATTTCAACCATTAGTTGATTTAATTTCTACACACACATAATAAATTAAAAATACAAGGCATATAAAATAGATGAAATATCTATAGCAATTTCACATGATCGCCGACCATAAGAAGTGGTGCACTAACAATATTGTGGATGCTTTAGTCATTACCATTTCATGCATCTACCATTTTTTCGATTGGGATTAATATACTCCATAAATAATTATTTCTTCCAACATTTTAACATGCTCATACGAAGTACATCCATGAAATATTTCCACATTTCTAATAGGCTTCTCTACAAGCTAGGACATATTTTTGTTTCCCTTGGAATACGTTGACTATGTTCAATTTAGGAAGCACGCTATTCCAAAACCATTGGTCATTTTGGTATTTCAAAATTACTTATGAGGCTTTAACAAAAAAATTTAAAACACGTTCTATCTCCGTTCTCCGTTTTGTATTTATCAGACTTAACTACTTACAATTTGTTTCTCGATTATTACTAAATTTGAGGAGATGCTCGCTGAGGGAATTGAGGACGAAAGTAAATGATTTTATAACTCCTAAACAAACGATATTGTCACCTGGGGATGTAGCTCAGATGGTAGAGCGCTCGCTTAGCATGCGAGAGGTACGGGGATCGATACCCCGCATCTCCAAGTCTCTTACGGCACGGCTGTTGCTCACGTTTTCCTTTTTCACCTTTTGAATTGAGTTTTGTGTTGAAAATTGCAACAAAAAAGGAAGAGATTAAAATTTAAATTGAGAAAAAACAACAAAATTTTTTAAAATAAATTATTTTGAGATTTGAACCCGACGTGAATCGAACACGCAACCTTCTGATCTGGAGTCAGACGCGCTACCATTGCGCCACGGATCCTTGTTGTTAGCATTCTAAAATACAAGTTTTATATTGACAGATTTCTGGTAATCAAACCTGTTATTCCTACGGATCTTCCTCCCGTTCTTCTTCAAAGCGCTTCTGTTATAAACGGATAAACCTATTTATTCAATCTCCTTTAATTTTCACACCTCACTTTTATTATGATATTTAGGTTTTCAATTTTTATTGGGTTTTCATCTCCTAATTTTATTTTTTTTCATTTTGTAAAATATTTTTTTCCCACATTTCACATATTATTATTTAATATTATATTTTAACTTTTTCTTTTAAAACAATTATATATATGCATGTGTTTCTATTTCAACTTCTTGTGTGTTCATATACATATATTCTATGATTTTCTATTTCAATTTTAATTTTCAAATACTTCTAAAGATTTGATAAGATATCAATTTTCATAATTTTGAATCTAGTCGGATGACAGTGGTTCTTATAGTAAAATCATTTTGCTAGACAAAAACACACTATTACGCACTCAAGCATTGTATTCCAAAAGTGAAAATGAAATGCCATATAATTATCCTAAACATATTTAGTATACAAATCCAAAAATATATAGAGAATCTCAAAATAACTTCAAATATATATCTCAGAGAGTCATACATTAAAATGGTTAGTTAAAACGTAGAAACAATTCTTAAAACTATATGTGAAGCACGAGATCACACCCTAAAGTCAAACTAACCTAATCAATAAACACAAAAGCCATGCGGCCTCCCAAAATAAAAACAACCACAACAATAACATAATCAATATATGATCCCAAAGGAAAACATTTGTTATGTCACAAGTTCAAATATAGCTTAAACAAACATTACCAAACAAGGCATTAGGTAGAAAGGGAAATAAATTTTAGCCTTCAGTAGAGGGTCTTTTCCATTAGGATTACCCCACCCACCATTTTGAAAATATGTCATTGTCCACTAGCTCCTGGTTACTGAGAGTGGTTTTTTTTTAATCTTCCTCAAGATTATTTAGTGGTTCAAAATCCAATGCATCGTGACCCATTATTTGAAAATATATAACAAGCACCATATGAGGGAACTTTCCTATATAAGAGAGCCTATCCACACCATTGAAATGTCATAGGGGATTGATAAGCAAGTGGTGACCATCCACCCTAACGATCATTCAACAAGGTTAGCCTGAAGGTTGACCAATTAGAGGTGGAGAAAGGCCTCTCTAGAAACTATGAAAGTGGCACCAAGAGGAATCTGGATGATCATGCTACCACTCTCTATGGGGGATCTAGTTCGCAATTTAGTAAAGAGAATGGGATCCTATCTATAGTGCATAGAGCATTACCTCATTGGTCAAGTATGTTTTAGAAATGTTAAACTTCTAAAGCCACTTTATTGGCTTGAAATTCAATGTACCCAAGCACATTGGAAATCACTAATGGCTTGAATTGAATAGAGAGATCAAAATCCATTCTAAAGTCAAGAGAGAGAGAGAGAGAGAGAGAGAGAGAGAGAGAGAGAGAGAGTAGTAGAGTTATCATCTTTCTACATAAAAAAATATTTTTTAACCTAAAATAATGTTGTTAACTTTCCCAAACTTGTGACTCCACATTCCTAGATCATGAAATCTTGATGCTAAGGATTTATATTTTAGAGAAAAATAATATTTAATCTCATCAACAAAACATGGGTATCTTAGGCCAATTATTGAGAGTAGGCAATCTCTCCTTGGCTTTAGGCTTAGCTAAATACAAAAGGGTGTTCCTAGATGTATCTTTAACAAGCCATTGAAAATGAATGATATGAAAAAACTGAGACTATAAACAACTATATCCAATGCATGTTAAACCTCAATGGTTATTGCAAAGTCTATCACATGCTAGCTACTTGTAAGACCTCTCGTTAAGCTTAAAACGCCCTTTTGTATATGCACCATGTGATATATTAGTTTGTTTATCCCTTTAGTTGACTCCTCTTAAACTTTCATACATATGTATAAGAGGGCAAACCATACACACGTGATCCTCTTAGAATATTTCAATTTAAAGTTTCTTAAGATGAAACATGGTTTGTAATAGTAAATCATACAAGCATGGTGGAACTAAACCTATTTCTTTTTGCTAAGGATACAAGATGTTCTGATCAAAATATTTTTGATCCAGAGTAATATCCCATCTTGGGAGTTTTATATAATAGCCTTGTAATAGGTATTCAAAAGATATAAAATGATAGAGATGATATAGATGAGATAGGAGATATAGAGATTGAGATCCAGAACATGTAATGTATTTTGGAGAACAAAGATATAATAAAATGATAATGTTGTTGGTCCATTGTATGTGTTGTGTTTATGCTTTGTGATTTGTTAAGGTATAAATGGTTTATTGTTTTGATTTACTTCCACATCTATTGATTTACTTTGTTGTGTCCTCTTGTATAAAGACTGCATTAAGATACATTTGGGGTACAAATCTTTGGACTTTAGATTCCCCATTCCTCTTGCTAACACAAACCATGCATATAAGCAAGATTGCATGCACATATACGCCAAGGGTAAATCTTAATGCAGTTGAGCATACTTAATAATCTATCACCAAATTACAACAATCCACATGAAACAACGAAAAACCTATTATAAGGGGGTGACAGACTTGATAGCGTATTAAATTAGGCTAATTTTATATTTTTAATTTTTGATTTAAACTTTGGTACAATTTTTTTAATTTCATAAAATTGTAGGGTATACTGCTCTCAAGTGGTACTAGCAAAGCCAAAGGGAGAGGCCTGTAGACACCCCACAAGTGCCTAACTATTTTTATTGTAATTTAAATAAAATTGAATTTATTTTTGTGCAAATTATTTTTATTAATCTTCTTGTGATGCTTATCTCTACAACTCGTATGGTTGTACAATGAGGCAGGATTCAATAATAGTCTATCTTCCCTAGGGTATCTCAACGCCACTACTTAAACTACACATTAAACAAGTCCTAATCATGATAGCATTTTACTTCCATAATCCAAGTGAAATCTAACTTACTATCATCAATTCCTTTCCCACAACCATATTTGATTCATTACTCAATCCTATAATGATTACATCCATTTATGAATACTCAACCATCCCATAAGGTTCATTTTAAAGCACCAATACCAAAATGTTCCTAATCCCAACCATTCATTTCTTTGAACATCAAATAACCATTTCAATACCAATTACCACATTATTAAACCATAGCAATATGAACTAATTACATCATCTCAAGCACAACACTAAGTACACATCCATAGATTCAATATCCATTAATCTCATTATTAAACATTCTCAAGATACGCATGATACATCATTTTCCTAATAACATCTACTAGATACATGAATACAATGTCTTTTACAACAATGATCATAGCTCTCAAATATAATTACATATACATGTCTAATGAATCATGATCAATAAGCTGCTATGAATATCCATCCACGAGCTGAAGAGATAAGAGATCCACATCCATGCAAAGCATCCAATAAAAGCATCCACTGAAGAACATCACAATGGAAGAAAGGCACCAACCATCCGACCATGTGCAACCTAAGGAACCACCCCCCATGCTAGGAGATGACACAAGATCCCACACACACTCTAGATCTAAGATTACACCTAACAACCAAAGAGGAAACAACTCTAACACAAACCAAGGAAAACATACCAAACAACCAAGAGACCTCCAGAGGTGACTCAACAACAAGACATAAGGAACTAGGACCAACATGTAGGGAAATAGTGTCATCACATGATACCACATAGGATACACATGCGGAACTGTCTCAACCTTTGAGGAAATCAAGGTAGTACAGTTTACCCGGTTACCAGATCTACCACCTCACTTTGATCTTAGATCCATGAGATGGGTATTACAAAACACATTTATTATCTTGCTTAGATGAGTTACTCTACCCAACCCACCTAATATTACTTATTATGTTATCACTTATCAATTACAATGGAAAAGCTCCAATGAGCTATCCAAATGGTCTAGACCCCGGCTCTATCCTAGCAATCCATTCCTTGTGACCTCGACAGACTCACAAAAGCCCACTCCCCCTAATTATGCGTCTAGGCCTTAACAACATAAACAATCAAGCAAGAAGGCCCACAAAATACAATTCGACTATCCAAGATAGAACATCATAAATGCACAAGAACCAATAATGTATACCACATAGGCCACATAGGCCACACAACGTCATAAGGAAAAGAATCCATAGCAAGGCATCACTCCTCTTGCAACAATACAAATTATCAAATAACTCATCAAAACATTACTCCAGACATCCTAGAGTCATTGAAGACCAAGACACAACCTTTGGAAAGACATCATAAGGATCTGAGAAAACCAAAATAACCAACTGAAATTATGAAAACATAGAAACCAAATAAAATACCTAGTTTAGCGCATACACCTGATTGTGCGACGCTCATACCTAATTAAACAACGCATCTGTAACATCCTGCAATGCATCTACTTAGACTTTTACAATGCATTTACAGAATGTTTCAGTGCATATATAAAGTTTAAACGCTTTTGAATTATTATGCAGCACATATAAGACACAGAACATCGCATATGAAAAATAGAACAACGCAAAATCTAAGGGAAACAACTCATATGTAGATATAGCAAAAATGCTCAAAATCTCAGACGGAAATAAAAAACTTACGACGACAATATAAAATCAAAGGCTTAACCAAAAGACTCGAAAATATAAATAACAGGAACACAAATACAGTACAAAACTCCAGAACAGAGTTTCAAGCTTGATAATAAACATATAGGCACATACATGATTTTGAAACATTAAACTGTCGCCAATGTCCGGTTAGGGAAATACACAGAAACATAAACAAAGACTCCCAACTTTCAAACTTAAAACAAAGAGATTATAACCAAGAACCAGACCTGAGAACTTATGCAAGAATCAATCACACGGAGAGCCAACAATCACAGATTCGACACTCATAGTGCCGACCATTCACGACCATAACCAAATTCACAATAAAAAGTATTTTCCCCAAACCAAAGTTTTAACTATATAATTATTTCATAATCAAACTATAAAACTATATTAATTATTATTTTCCCAAAATCTCCTAAGAAAGCATGACGCAAACAATCTTTTCAAAACTGAAAAAATGCAAGAGGGAGGATCCTCCAACCTAGTAATATGCAGAAACAAGAATTTGATGAAGAAAATCCACAAGGCAAGCAATCTAAAATTCCTTCAAAGATCCAAAATCCAACTCTAGCAAAATGCATCTGAAAAGCCAACCCCCATGAAATCAAAGGAAAGCGAATAAATAGAAAACAAGACCAAAACCATAGAATATGTCAGCCAATCAAAATAATATTTCTTACCAACCCTCTCCAAAACCCGAGGTAAAAAATAATAAGATATTATTTAATTAGCTTACCCAATAATTCAGCCAATATAATAAGAGGGTAGGTAGAAAGAATATATTAACTATCCCAAAGTGTAAAAAAGAGAAATAATAATAATATTCATGGGCACAATATATACAAGGCCCAATAAATATAATAAACCAAGGGCTATAAATAAATTAAAGCCACAATAAAATATAATCAAAGGCTATATCAATATAATTAAATATCAAAGCCTTATTTATTACAAAGCAATAATAATAATAATACCATTTGATGCCCTCCTAAATAGCACAAGGTTAGTTCAAGATCAAACAACACAAAACACACAAGATGTTAGAGTTAGTCAATCGAAAACTAATCTAAAAAGGCATACCAAAAGAGAGACTATAAGCATGCAAGCATATTTAACTATCAAAGCAAACATGATGAGGCATCTCCAAATACCTCCTAACATACTCCTAGCTTCTTCTCCCTTGTTCCTCTCCTCTCCAAGTTCCAAAATAGTGTAGCTCTCAGCAGCTTTTTGCACTATGGATGCTTATGGAGGATTGAGATTTATAGAATAGCTCTAAATATGAAATGAAAAGCTATTTTTAATGCTAAAATGAAGTGTTTTAACCAAAAAGACAATATTTAGTTATGCTATGCTAAATGCTCTTCTAAAATGGCTATAGTCTAAATGCTTACAAGTTTTCAGGATCTGAATTATGAAGGAATGGGCTCTATTTATAGGAAAAATGGAGCAATGGATGGCCAGGATTGAAAGGTTTAATCAAGGGTCAAGCTTGAAAGTTGGGGATCCATGTGCACAATTGGCACCAATGAAATAGTGACAAGTGTCAACACAGGATTGGGTTGAGAGAAGAGGTTGGAGGCATTAAAGGCTTGAGAAGACCTCATGGTTATCTAAAGGCTAAGGGTCAAGCCTAAGTTAGGATTACCCACTGGATTAGGAGTTAATTCAAGGATAAACCTTTGTGCAAATGATTAAGAGATAATCATGGTCAAAGCATTAAAGGCTTGATGAGACCCTTGGGTTGGGTAGAGGTTGAGTCAAAACAAATGTTTTAACCATGTAGGAGGGTTTGGGTTAACCATTAATGGTTATTGGAGACTTTGGGGATTAAGTGGTTGAAAGTTGGAAGCCTTTAATGGTTTTCAAAGACTTTGGGGTTTTTTGGTGGTTGAAGGTTGAAAACCTTCAATGGTTATCCAAGACTTTGGGCCATTTGAGAAGTGACTCCATTTTGCTTAGGAATGTGACAATATTTAGGGGATGGATTAGGCTAATTAGGAAGGGGTTAGAAGAATCTAGAAGGGGATTAGATTTTGCAAGTGGATTTGGTGGGTGAGGGAAAATAGGATTTTATTGAAATAAAAATTCATTTATTTCAATAATGTATGCAAGTTGCATTTGTAGGAAAATGCAAGTGGGGGAAGTTTTAAAATGATTTAAATAAATGTTAATTTATTTAAAAGAGGAATAGGGGGATTTTAATTAAATAAATTGATTTTATTTATTTAATTGATTGTAATTGGATTTTAATGAATTAATTAAAATAAATTGAATAATTTATTTAATTAATAGAAGAATGCTTGGGGATGAATTAATTAAATATTAATTTAATTAATTGATGGCTAGTGGATTTTTAATCAAATAAATACAAAATATTCATTTAAATTTGCCCCTCTTTGAGACGGTGCAGTTTATCGCATCGTTTCAAAGAAAGAAAAACTGGTGTGAAGAAATGCCCCATTAAAATGTAAATTTAATGGGTGGTATGCCCCCTCGAGAGATGGGCCGAAAAATTTCGAAAAATCGGGCGATCTCTCGAAAAAGAATGAAAAGTGGAGGGGATGGTGGAATAGAAGAAATTAGGTATACTGGGGAAA
The DNA here is from genome assembly GCF_030272615.1 of Cryptomeria japonica. NCBI lineage: Eukaryota > Viridiplantae > Streptophyta > Pinopsida > Cupressales > Cupressaceae > Cryptomeria > Cryptomeria japonica. The sequence continues at coordinate 675,778,815 of NC_081411.1, forward strand.
AATAGAAGAAATTGGAGGAAACATGGAGAAATGGGGGGCTCGGGAAGTTCACGGGGACCACGGCGATGAGCGGGGCGAAGTTACGGTGACGGCGGGGGGTATAAATGGAGTGAAAGGGGGTAAAGTAGGATCATTTGTGACCGCGACCAGTTGAAAACTATAGCTCTGACAGTGACATTTGGAGGAGCAACGAGGAGCGACGATGCCGTTTCCGATCACCGAGCACCGATTTGAGCGAGTCCGCCGGTACCAGCGCCCAGCCGACTATGGACCAGCGGTACGCAAATTCGAAAACTCACTTTTTATGCATTTTTGGTATGTTTTTAGCTAAGTCCAAGTCAAGTCAGAGCAAGAGCGCTGGAACTAGGTTTTTAGCGCTTTTGCTCCATGAATTAGCGCTATTGTGCCGCAATAGCGCTTTTGTAGCCTAGTTTTAGCGCTTTTGCAAGCAAGTTTGAGCGCTTTTGATAAATTAGCGCTACGGTAGGGTCAATTGAGCGCTATTGATGTTTAATAGCGCTATTGTATAAAGGTTTTAGCGCTTTTGATTAAAGAGCGCTATGGTGTAGTTAATTGAGCGCTATTGCATTTTAATAGCGCTATTGTAGAGTGGTTTTAGCGCTTTTATTTTTGTAGCGCTATTGTAGGGCTTTTTGAGCGCTATTGATATTGTTGTAGCGCTATTGCTTTAGGATACAAGATGCCCCAGTTTCGGACAAAATAAGACTCCGGATGCCTAACGATTGATGGATGGTGTGGTGAAGTGGGAGTTGTTTTGAACCATAGCAGCCCGATGAGACTTAGGTCATTTGTTAGGAGAAATGCCTGTTGAAGTCTAGGCGGCCATGATTGCTTACCTGTTGAGACTCGAAGATACTTGATCAAAGTATCTGATGATAGTCTAGGTTTAAACTTAAGAAAGTTTGATAACAAAACAACTGATGGTGGTTTGATGAATGTCTATGTGCAGGAGGATCTACGCGTGTTGCAATTACGCGAGCGCCACCCCGCGACACAGGGGTTGCGAGATCGTTTGACTCAGATCGAGATAGATTGTATTGCGGCTACTGGACTCTATGAGGTGATGCATATGCCCGTGATTCGGATGAATCACGGCCTGATTACAGCTTTAGCAGAGCGATGGCACAGTGAGACATGCACGTTCCATCTGGCGCAGGGCGAGATGACGGTGACTTTGGAGGACGTGTGGCGTATTCTTCGGATTCCGATTCGAGGGCAGCTGGTGACGTATGATCGATCCTGGGGGACAGTGTCTTGCCAGAGGATTTTTGACGAGGACGTATTCATTGATGATGGGTCGATTGCCTGGGAGGATATAGCGGCACTATATGAGCCCCTTCCAGCAGTATTGTCAGGGATCGTGGGAGGGCTTCTGTGTCCAGACAGGCGGTCACATGGATTGGCGGTCGGATGGGGACAGGTTATTGAGATGATGGTGACAGAGGGGACCCGATATGCCTGGGGGCCGTGCGTGCTAGCGCACATGTACCAGGAGCTGCACGAGGTAGTGTATCGGGGGAGAGGTTCGCTTGCAGTAGGCATGACGCTGTTGCATGTGTGGGCATGGGAGCATCTACCAGTGACTCGACCAGTGAGTCTGAGATTCCGAGCCGTAGACCAGCCCTATATGTTCATGTATAGTGGTATGATGAGCCAGCCCCACTTGGGGAAGCTAGAGTGGTGGCGGCGAGCATTAGATGATTTGGATGCAGTGATCTGGCGGCCATACTTGGAGTGTGAGCCATGGGAGGATGATGCGGAGGCACTACCTTATGTCTTCATGACCCGATTCCTTATTGGGAGGACCTCTTATCACGTAGAGAGACAGGTGCCAGGACGGGTTATGAGGCAGTTTGGACGGCAGCAGGGACTGCCGAGCGGATCAGGAGAGTATGCTCGAGTTATTCGAGAGCGGTATGCATGGGGTCCAGTGCTACCGTATGATCAGGCATTGGCAGAGTTCCAGACATTGCAGGCGAGGCCATGGGATCTACGACCGAGGGTCGTTGATGCAGGGGTTACAGCAGAGTATACCCAGTATCGGGCGGCGCACCCGATCCGACGGATATCAGATCCAGCGGAGCCGATCCCAGCATTTGAGGATGAGAGGGGACGGGGACGGAGAGGAGGGCGAGGAGGAGGGGATGGAGGAGGAGGTGGAGTAGGAGGAGGAGGAGGAGGAGGAGGAGGAGGTGGAGTAGGAGGAGGAGGAGGAGGTTTGGGGATGCCGAGGCAGCGGAGAGGGAGAGGTGGACTACCTCTGCAGATATCACAGGGACCATTGATGCAGGGAGGAGTGCAGCTGAGTGGGAGGGGGATGGAGAGAGAGATCCCGATGGATACAGGTGCAGGAGAGGGTGGTGCAGGGGAGTGTGGTGTAGGGGAGGGACCTAGTGGAGGGGGTGATACAGGTGCAGGAGCCATGGATATAGGGGAGTGTGGTGCAGGGGATCTGCGGGAGCATATGATAGGTTATTTGCAGACCCGGGTAGAGAGATTAGAGGCGGAGGTAGCAGCTAGAGATGTGCAGCTATTTGCACGTGAGTCAGAGCTAACAGTGGTGCTGCGGGAGAGAGATACTGCGGTGGAGAGATTGGCAGAGCTGCAGGAGAGAGTGCGGACTGGTGCACAGGGGCCTTCAGGAGAGGTTATGAGGGAGATACGGCGAGCACAGGCGGAGATAGAGTACTGGCGGGGGTTATATGAGCAGGTGGTACCGATTAGCCAACGAGCTCTCAGTTACTCACAGATGCGGCAGGCCAGATCTGAGCGATCACAGAGGATGCAGAGCAGTGGGGGAGTGATGGGTCTTTTGCGGCAGGATAGATCAGGAGATGTAGGAGGGAGTGGGGGTTCGATGAGGCCTCCACGGAGAGATGGATCAGGTGGTGCCGGTACCAGCGGTGGAGCAGGTAGGGGTGGGGCAGGTACAGCATCTGGCCAGAGCGGCATCTGAGAGAGCATTTTTGCATACATGTGTTGTATCATTGTCTATGTTTTGGACTGTATCTTGGATGGCTCTTGGTAGCCGATTTTGTAGACTTCATTGTACTCTGATATATGAGATGATATATATGAGGAGATCCCATATTTGTGATGATATGCATGTGATTATGTATGGACGCTTATGCATGATGATGATTTATTGCTTAGAGGTATATGTGTTCATGGATGCATTTGATGAGATGTTTCTTTTATGCATGTTTTTTATGATGATTTATGATGTGAGATACTGGCATATGAATGCAGGATGATATGTTCTTATGATGAGTTATGATGTGAGATACTGACATATGAATGCAGGATGATATGTTTATTGATGTTTGTGAATTTTGATGTGCTTCATGTATGGAATGCTATGATGATATGTGCTTATGCCGGATTTTATGAATAGGTTTTGATGATGTTTCCTATTGCAATGTAATGATGAGATGATTTATTTGCAATGGTTGAATAAATGATTTTATGTATAAATATACTAGGATGATATATGCTTATGTTTTTGATGGATGAACAAGATTGTATGACGTTTCCTTTTGCGATGTAATGATGAGCTGATTTATGTGATGATGTCAATGCAATGGTTAGATGAATGATTTTATGTATGGATATGCATCTAGATGTGTTTAGATGAATGTAATATGGATAATCAAAATGTTAAGTTCAAATGTTGAGATGATGATGTCGAAATGAATGCAGATGGATAAACAAATGTAAAGTGCAAGTGTTTATATGATGATATTAAAATGAATGTAGATGAATAAACAAATGTAAGGTACAATTGTTTATATGATGATATTAAAATGAATGTAGATGAATAAACAAATGTAAGGTACAATTGTTTATATGATGATATTAAAATGAATGTAGATGAATAAACAAATGTAAGGTACAAATGTTTATATGATAATGCCTAAATGAATGTTTCTAAATGCGTTTTAAATATGTTGGTAAGTGCAAATGATATTGGGATGATATGAGAACTAATGGGGATAATAACTGCTCCTTAATGTAATGATAATAAATGCAATGTGAATGAATTCTAAAATGAACATAATAAGATGCTTATTAATGAATGAATGAATGCACTGTGTATCTAAATGGATAAATGGATGTGTGTAATAATGAGTTGATAAGATGATAATGGATAATTTACACTGGATTTAGTAAATGATTTAAAACAATCAAAGACAATTTGATCCCATGAATGAATCTAATTATTTATGATTGGTGCAATGATGAAAATGATTTTGTTTAATGAAAACTAATGGCAACAATGAACTATATGCAATGTTTAAGTTTAAAAATGACATGAATGGTCGCAATGCCAGATGCACCTATATGCAAGGATGATATGATTATGCAAGGTTGTTTTAAGACTTTGCATAATGCATTGATGATGTATCAGAGTACTCGGTCGTGATTGTATCCAAGACCAGCTTTTATTAATCATTTTTACATGTAAAAGCCTATATATGAATGAATGGATGGGTGATATGCAACGGAATGCAAGATATAAACAGATGAGGTGAAATGACGATCCATAGTGCTCTATTTTCATCATTGAGCTTTAAAATGTTGGAAGAGAATACAAGCATCTTGACATAATGATTCAAGATGACCTGAGTATTTCTTTCATGGATTTTTAATATAGCAAGTTAATACAAATGACTTGATATAAGGGTCAAGTCGACCAGAGTATTGCTTGCGGAATAGACAAGGATTATCTCCTTTCGTGCATGACTTGGATCGTCCTCCTTGATCTTAGGCTGATCAGATCCTGAGACAAGTGCATACCGTACTAAGAAAATAAAACCTTTAGCCAATTTGGAGGAAGAGGAAATCAAAGGATGAGCATTGTACCTGCAACCAAACAGTATATATACATAAAGAATAAAGAATATGGATCCTTGGTAATGGTTCATGTTTATATAGTCGAGGTATACGCTGTAGTCAGCAAGCCGTAGTGATCTATGACTGCATTTTGCATAAGATCACGTAGCTTAGTGAACTTCCCACGTAGACACCATTAGTACATGCCCCAGAACTTCATCGGAAATGATGCGCAAACAAAACAAAACAATGCTGAAAAGATCCCGATACAGATAAACAAACGATTGTACTCACAAATCAACCAAGTATTTGATAGCCTAACATAATTTTCTTGTCAAAGAAAATGTCATCTTGTCTTTGTTTTGGTAAGGAAGGATGCATCCTTGGTTAAAGACAGGTTTGGATTGTTGATGTCGATTGTTTTGGTGTGATTGGTAAATGGTCATTTGTGTGAGTAGTTTGTCAATGTTTGTTTTGCATCTGATTGGATGAATATGTACAAGGTGTTGTCATGTTTTTGTGTGATTTTTGATGGGTTTTTCGATGTTTTTGGATTTTGTGAGTCATTTTTGAATGTTTTTGTATTTTGTGAGACATTTTTGAATGTTTTTAGATTTTGTGTTGAGACATTTTTGAATGTTTTTGTATTTTGTGTTGAGACATTTTCTGAATGTTTTTGTATTTTCTTCAGGACATTTTCTGAATGTTTTTGTATTTTCTTGATGATTGCTTGAATGAAGAGCGTAATGATATATAAGACAATGTAGAATCCACTTCCATTACGAGGGTAAGGGTATTGCCCCCAGTTTGTAGACCTGACTATGAAAAGGTGGGATGCTAGACGCATGGAGTACTTTCTTAATTGCAGATCAAATAACGAGCCATGGTTGGGATGGATGGATGTATATGTGCATGAATGTGATCGCAACAAGCTTTGAAAGATAATGGAGCTATTGCCTTTACGAGTGGCGCCTGTTTGCCAGGTTTTCACCATCGCACTTACCCAAGGTGCCACCGGAGTGGTTGTTCACCGTTTGGATGCATGATTTTCCTTTACTTTTTTGAATGTTTTTGTATTTTCTTCAGGACATTTTCTGAATGTTTTTGGTATTTTTCTTGATATGTAGGGGAACCTGATGCTCTGTATACCTTAGGTATAAAACCGTTTGAGGTGCATGCTATTGATTGGATCTGCGAGCGGTTCTCCTTCTGGTGTAGCCAATTGATATGCCCCGGACCCGAACACAGCAGTGACAACATATGGGCCCAGCCAGTTTGATTCAAACTTGCCTTGATGTTCTCTGTTTGGTTGGTTGCGAGGATTCTCTCGTAGAACAAGATCGCCTACCTCAAATGTACGAGGTCTAACTCGGTGATTGTAACTTCTACTCATGCGCTGCTGATAGGCTTTGAGGTGATTGTATGCAGCTTGTCTTTTCTCATCAAGTAACTCTAAGTCCTGAAGGCGTGAGACTCTGTATGCGTCATCATCGATGAGATTATGCAAGGAAACTCATAATGATGGTATCTCGACCTCAATAGGCAAGATAGCTTCTGCACCATAGACCAATGAATAAGGAGTTGCACCTGTAGGGGTTCGAATGCTAGTTCGATATGCCCATAATGCTGGATTCAATTGAACATGCCAATCACGACCGGCATCATTGACTGTCTTCTTTAGGATTCTCAATATGTTTTTATTGGATGCTTCGGCCTGACCATTGCCTTGTGGGTAATAGGGAGTGGAAAAGCGATGTTGGATATGAAATTTCTCACAAAGTTCACGGACATCCTGATTTTTGAAAGGGAGACCGTTATCTGTGACAATAGACATGGGTACACCATACCGGCAGATGATGTAATTGAGGATGAATGAGGCGATCTGCTTGCCGGTAACTTGGGTAAGTGGAACAGCTTCGATCCACTTGGTGAAATATTCGGTGGCGGTAATAATGAATTTATGGCCATTGGATGAAGATGGATGGATTTTACCCACAAGGTCAAGGCCCCATTGACAAAAAGGCCATGGTGTTGTGATTGGTTGCAGTTCCTGGGCCGGTGCATGTATCAGGTCGCCATGAACTTGACATTTCTTGCATTTCCTGACAAAATAGTAGGAATCCTTTTCCATAGATGGCCAATAGTATCCAGCTCGCATGATCTTCTTGGCTAGTGATGGACCACTTGAGTGAGTCCCACAAATTCCTTCATGTACCTCTTCCAGAACCTTTGTTATCTCATCTTGTTCCAAACATCGAAGGAGAGTACCATCAAGACTACGTCGGTATAGGGTTTCGGCAATAATGGTATATCGAGCAGTTTGGCGAATGAAGGTTTTTCGTTGGTTATTCGATTGGTTGGGAGGAAGGGTGTGATCGCGAAGATAGGTGTAGAACTCACCGTACCATGGGGATTCGGAACCGACAAGGCGACATATTATTTCCGATTCGGGGATATCATAAGCAGGAATCCAAAGCTGTTCTACCAAGAACTCGTAGCGTGTTGAATTCTGTGGAAGATCTAAGAGAGATGCGATAGTAGCCATAGCGTCAGCAGCTCGATTCTGATCTCTTGGTATCTGCTCAAAAGTAATAGTAGTGAATGATGTCTTTAGAGTGTCCACCATTTGCTTGTATGGCATGAGTTTATCATCTTTGGTCTGATATTCATCTGTTGCTTGTCGAATGACCAGTTGCGAGTCGCCATATACTTGCAGTTCTTGTAATTTCCATTGTATGGCTAGCCTGAGTCCTGTGATCAAAGCCTCATATTCTGCTATGTTGTTTGTGCATGGAAATGTGAGCCTGTAAGACTTCGGGATGCTATCACCTTGAGGTGTGATAAACAGAATGCCTGCCCCCGAGCCATGCCTAGTGTATGAACCATCAAAATATAGTTTCCATGACTGTGCTTCTGTAATCATGAATATCTCTTCATCTGGAAAATTGGAAATGAGAGGATGATCACCTATGAGAGGCGCATCGGCCAACTGATCTGCAATGACCTGCCCTTTGATAGCTTTACGGTCCACATACTCGATGTCAAATTCACTTAGAATCATTACCCATTTGGCTAAGCGACCTGTCAATGCTGCTTTGCTAAGTAAGTACTTGAGTGGATCAATCTTTGCAATGAGTTGCACCTTGTGTGTCAATAGATAGTGCCTCAGTTTAGTGGCTGCCAGGATTACTGCTAGGCAAGCTCGCTCAATAGGTGTGTAATTGAGTTCATAGCCAACCAGTGTGCGAGAGATGTAGTAAATAGCACACTCTTTTCCTTCTGCATTATGTTGTGCCAGTAGTACACCCAATGTTGTACTTGTTGCTGAAATATAGAGTAACAACGGTCTACTTGGATCTGGTGGCATCAACAATGGTGGATTCATGAGATAGTCTTTAAGTGCCTGAAATGCTTGCTGGCATCTGTCATCCCATTGAAAGCGTATGTTCTTGTGTAGCAGGTGTGTGAATGGGTGACACTTATCGGCTAATTGTGCAATGAATCTGCGGATGGATTGAAGTCGTCCTTGTAATGTCCTTAGCTGACTGATATTCTGTGGAGGTGGCATGTCCATTATTGCCTTAACCTTTGCTGGGTCGACCTCAATACCTTTGCTTGAGACAATGTATCCTAGAAGTTTCCCGGAGGTCACTCCAAAGACACATTTCTTTGGGTTGAGTCGAACATGATATTGTTCCAGTCTATCAAAGATTTGATCTAAGATATGGAGATGTCCTTCTCTTGTGAGTGATTTTGCTAGTAAATCATCCACATAGTCTTCCATCATAGTATGCATCATGTCATGGAAGATGGTGGTCATTGCTCTTTGATAGGTCGCTCCTGCATTCTTTAGACCAAAAGGCATTACATTCCAGCAGTATGTGCCCCATGGACATGTGAAGGCTGTCTTATGTTGATCTTCTGGTGCGATCTTTATTTGATTGTATCCTGAAAAGCCATCCATGAGTGAAAGCATGGCATGTCCTGCTGTTAGATCCACTATGATGTCAATATTTGGAAGGGGGAAGTCATCCTTAGGACATGCCTTATTCAGATCTCTGAAGTTAGTACAAATGCGGATGCCCCCTTTTGGTTTGCCGACTGGCACTATGTTGGAGATCCATTCTGCATAATCAATTGGTCTAATGAAACCAACATCTAGGAGTTTCTTGAGTTCTGTTTTGACTAGCACGGCAATCTGAGGATGCATCTTACGAAGCTTCTGCTTGATAGGTTTGGCTCCTTTTGCTACGGTGAGGTGATGCATGACTAAATCAGGATCAAGCCCAGGCATGTCTGCATATGACCATGCAAAGTTGATCTGACGCTGTTGGAAGAACTCTATAAATTGAGGCTGTTCCTCTGGAGTGAGAAGAGATGCCAGATGTATGATATGAGGGTTTTCAGGAGTCCCCACATTGTATTCTTTGGTCTCCTCAATGAGAATCGTCGATCGTTCCTGTTGTGTACTAGCAGGGAGAATGTCAAATCCTTCATCCTCAGGCGCCTCAGAGAGGTTTTCACCATTGGATACGCTCTTTCTTTTTACTTTTGTCGGATCAAACAGTGCCACAGTGTGGTTTTCACTGGAAGATCCATGTTTTATTGTTATATTTTTGCAGCTGAAGGGTTTGGCATCCGCCCCGAAGTATGTTGCGCTATTAAGTTCAATGGCGAATCCAGCTTTGTGATCCCCGCTTGGTAGATTATCCCTTAATTCCAAAAAGTCAATGATAGCCTCATCGTTTTGGAAGAGGTCAAGACATGGGGGATTTGGTTGGTTCTATTCGATGAGTTCAGGGTGGATAATGGGCATTACTTCATCGATTAGATTGAGTTCATTAGAGGTATCAGTGAGGGTTAAGACAGTGTGGTGAAGGTCGTTGATGGTACTCTCCCTGTCAGAATCAGGCGTAGGATGAGACGTAGGGTCTGTGGAAGATGTTTCCAGCTCAGGTACCCAAGTGGTCTTTATCTGTGCTTCTCCGTAAACAGGAATGTCTTTGCGTGGCGGAGGTGGTGATGTGTCTTCCTCATCTGAAGTGTTAAGCTGTACAGAATCAAATTCCCACTCATGTGAGTCGGTCTCTGAATCACTTTCCAGCATCCGATTGCTATACCATACTGGGATGTCTTTGGAGTTAAACACTGCAGGCGTGATTGGTTTATGTACTTTTGTGGTGATCGATGCTGCAGGAACCGTGATGGGGTTTAAAGGATTTGTTACTGGAAGTATTGGTAATGGTGACTCAGTGGCTTCTGCTAGAACTACTGGCGCCATAGATGTTACTGCGGGTTCTGATACAGTTGTTGCTACTATTGGTGTTGCTGATGGGATTACTGGTTCGTTTGGTGGTATGTTTGGCACTGGTGATGGTTGCGGTGGAGTTGTGAGCCTTGATGGGGCAGTGGGGATAGTGCTTGATGGTGCTTTGATTATAAAAGGTGTCCTCTTTGTAGTAGGTGGGCAATATGGTTTGCTAGGTTTTCCTTTGAATCTGAGTTTAGGAAGGACTTCTTTTTCAAAACCTAGGCCTGTATTACCTTTGGGCTTGAACTCTGGCAGCAGCGGTTCATGTCGTCCTTGTTTGCAGGATCCCAAAGCACTCTGACCATCATATCCCATTCTTTGCATAATGAGGAGGCCTTTGCCATACTGTTCTGTAGGAAGCGTAACTCGCGGTTTATCAGTGGTAACGGGGTCTTTATAGATCCAGTCTGCTAGGTCCTCATCTTGTGTTTCTTCCTCTTGACTCTTTCCAAGGACGAAAGGTGTTAAAGCACATGCGGGCGTGACTATGGATTGTTGGAGCAACTGCTGGGGTTTACCATGCGTTCTAGGAGAAGTGGGCATTTGTCCCACACAAAAGAGCTGACTTAAGTTATATTCCCCGGGACCTTCCTCTGTGACTTTCATCTTAAGCTTTTCTTGCTTGGGTATAGGAGTGTTTGAACTGGCAAGAGAGGCGGGATTTACATATGATGTGGAGGAAATGGCTTCCCTATTATTAGGAACAGTAATCTCTGGTTGATGGCTGATATTATGGCAAAATGCAAAGGGATTTGCATCACCCAGGATTGTGATCTCTGCACCGTTATGTGGGAACTTGATACATTGATGGTAGGTAGATGGAACAGCTTGCATGGCATGTATCCAAGGTCTCCCTAATAATAGATTATATGGCAGAGGAAGGTCCAGAACCTGACAAATTATGTGCTTTACCACGGGGCCCACTCGGATTGGTAGTACCACAGCTCCTTTGGATGAACGTTCTGCATCATCATAGGCCTTGATGGTGATCTTCTTGCGAGGATCCACTGATTCTACTGCATAGCCCAATGCTGTGACCAACTGTAGTGTACAAATGTTTAGGCCTGCTCCATTATCAATCAAGACTCGCTTGATCCTGTGTTGGTTGACAAAGCCTTCAATGTGGAGTGAGGCGTTATGAGGTTGCTGGAACGAAGAGTTGTCACTTTCGGAAAAAGTGAGACAAGGTGATGACTTTAGACTTCCAACCATGGCTTGAAATTGGTCCGTGTTCAGGTTTGCAGGGACTGACGCCTCTTGGAGTGCTTGATCCAAGATTGTTTTATGAGAGGGTGACAGATGCAAAAGCTCCAAGATGGATATAAGCGCAGGGGTTTTGTCTAATTGTTCCACAAGATTGTACTGCTTTGGGATGGAGGTGGTGCCTTGTGGAGCTGCCTTGATGGTAACTTTGCCGCGACGCGTAACAACATTGCAATTTGGGGTGGGATTTTTGAAGGTGATAGTTGCAATTTGTTCACTAGCATCATACAGGTGATTGACAGTGTAGTTATACGCAGCTTGCGTATAATCAGTGGTATCAGGACCTCGTCTGGAAGTGGAAGGACCCCTTTGATCTTGCGATGGAAGTGGATTTTTGAACATCTGATGATCATTATTGGTCGTTTTCGGATCATGTCCTTCAATCTCAATTTCTCCTCGATCAATAAGATCTTGAATGAGATCTTTCAATCGGTGACAATTACTTGTCTTGTGTCCTCTTCCTTGATGAAACTCACAGTGTTCAGTATCTCGCCACCACGCTGGTTTGACCTGAGGTTCATAGTTGGATAGCTTAGGTAGAGTGATCAAATTCTGAGAAATGAGTTGTCGGATCACTGTTTCAATGGGTTCCCCTAAGGGAGTGTATGTGCGTTTTTGTTTTTGTGGACGGGGTCTTGGTTCATCTTGAGATGTGATGTGACCTTGATTAGGAAGCACATTTGTGTTATTTTGAGGTGGAGGATTTTGTCCTGCAAATCGAACCACAGGTTGTGCATTTTGGACAGTCTGAGCATCCACCACTCCATCGTTAACGATATTCTTATTCTTGTTCCAGAAGTTCGGTTTATCACTATTGAAGCGCGGGCGAGGACCATCTTTGGGTTCATTAAAGATTTTGATGAGTCCTTTTTTGATGAGTGCCCTTTCACATTTTATACCCTTGGTGATCATATCGTTAAAAGAATCGGTGTCTTTGACATCCAGGTGAAATTTCATTTCTTCGTTTAAGTTGGAAATGAAAATTTCCACTAGTTCTCGTTCAGGTAACTGAAGAGAACGTCTGCTAGACATTTGGCGCCATCGTTGCAGGAATACTGAGAATAATTCACCTGGTTTTTGTTTGGTGTTGCATAGATCAGCCATGGTGATGTCGCGTTCAATATTATAAGAGTAATGAGATAGGAACTTCTGGATGAGTTCCTCAAATGTTCTAATGCCACCTGGTAGTCGAGAAAACCATGATGTGGTTGTTCCTCCCAAGCTTTGGGGAAAAAGGCGCATTAGGTATGTGTCCTCATAAGCCACTTCAAGACAAGCGGAATGAAATTCTCGGACATGATCGCGGGGATCTCCCTTTCCTCTATATTTTTCAAATTTTGGTGTTTCGAACCCGCGTGGAAAAGGTGGCATATAAAGATTCCTATCAAACGGATAGGGACAGATGTCGTTAAGTGAGAATTGATTGGTCTTAACACCACTATGAAGTTGTTGGGCGAGATTCTCAACTTGTTGCCGCAACATCTCTATTTCATTAGGAGGAGGAGGTGGTGGGTTACCTCGAGGGATGTTATATCTGATGGGATCTCTACGCCTTTCCTCCTCATGGCGACTTTGTCTTTCTGATGCTTGTCTTAATTGGGCAAGATCAAAGTCTGAGGGGAGTTTGGCTCCTTCTTGAGCGAGTCTTAAAAAGTGAGCATCCGCATTGCTCCTTAGTATTTCATCGAATAATCTGTTAAAATGAGGGTTATGCTGAACCCTTTCGATTGTTGAAGGAGTGGGAGTACTTGGGTTTTCATCATTCACATTTCCTCCAAGTGCTTCTTGAAATTCATTGAGGTTGTCCTCTTCTTCCTCAATTTCTATTTCTCGCTGCCTTGATCGTGATCGGGTTTGAGCCATTTTGTTTGCAAATTTGTTTTTTGAAGTTGATTGAAGATGATGATGAGTTGGTGATGAAGGATGGATGTTTTTAGTGGATTGGTGGTATGTAGGTCTCTAGCACTCTAAGGTAGATGTAACCAAAATTCCTTCTTTGAATTGCTTGCTTGTTTTGATAAGTTTTGATGTGATAAGGTGTAGAGAAATCTGAGATGTGTTACAGATTTTGACTACCTAGCAATGAGAGGATTCACTCATGAACTAGTTTTAACCTGCGTAGATGTGTCTCTTAGGATGAGCTTATCCTAGATGTAGAAACAATCTAAAAGTGATGTGATGTGTTTGATTTCAAGCAATATCTAAAAAGAGAATTTGGGACAAGAACCTCTGAATGTTTTGAGAGTTGAGATGGTTTGATGATGGAGTAATGATGTATGAATGAGATGATGGATGTTTTGTTTTCAACTTCAATAAAAACTTTGTGTCACAAATGGGACAAACTCTATCTCTTCCCTTTCGGGTGTTGGTGGCACTTCTCGAGCTGTGTTGTAGGTGATACAGATGTTTGGGAAGAATTTGGGGTTAATCTTTCCTCCTTGATTTTTGTGATAACTCAGAGCTCTATATTGCATAAAAGCTCTGCGGTTCAATGATTCGGAATCAAACTCGTTTGTTTTACCTTGAAGGTATAGACGCATGCGATGTAGAAAGACTCTATGTGAGACAAAGATTTGTCTATTGAGATAGAAGAATTTCCTCCTTTTGATTAAAGCCTTTGAGCTTAGTGGTCTCCTTTTCAAGGTGATACTCTGATGACACTTCTTCTTTCGCAAGATGTGAAGAATGGTCATAAATTTTTGACTCTTTGTTTGTTTGTACTTTGTTTTCGGTATTTTTGATTGTGTTGACAGATGTTGGATGAGTACTTTGTTTTTGGGATTGATTTTTCTGATTTTTCTTTGACAAGAAAACAAAGCAAGCACACAAACACAAAATTGTAGCCTTAAAGGCACAAATGAGTATGGGTCTAGATCAACCCAATCCTTTGGACTTGTTTTTGACCCTTCCTTTAGATGTATTTTAAGGTGTAATTCCAAAGCCTGAAGTCGGCTCAATTTGCTCTAGGTCTGTAAAACGAACACACTTCAAACACTCTTTATCCCTAAGGTCAAATGGCCAGTTGTGATAAATTTAGCCCACATCTTGATATTTCTTCGACTTTGGTACTACATACCTTATGAATCCCGCCGTGGCAGGTAAGGATGTGATATACTAAGTCTTGCACGAGCATAACAAATAGATGATCCCTATGATGGGGGAGTCACCACTTTTATCAAGCCACAAGTGACTTTTCAAAAAGCTATGTTTCTACTCAAGGAAATATGTATGGTGAGTATCTTGGGAGCAAAACCTTCTATGCTCTTGCACTAAATTATACCTCAAATATCCTCAATCAATAGAACAGGTGGGCTACTACTTAAAAGTGTTTAGTCATGTTCGATGGCTTTGGACATAAGTTCATTCTGCAGTGACTCACTTAAGAGCCTTGTAACTGGTGGTGGGGCCCATTTGTCCTTTCGGCCAGTTACACTGTAGGAACAGCTATACCCAAGGCTACAGCTTTCGCTCTCACCTGATTTCTATAGCGGCTCGAAGGATTTACCGCTCGAGGTCGTTCCCAAGAGTATCGATCCCTTGGCAGGCCTCTCTTAAAAAGATAAAATTTTGAGCGTTACTAACACTTTTCTCTTGCACCTAGGACCACGAGAGCCAAGGGAGAGGATAGTGTGTGTTAGAAGTAGGACCACTCGACTGACTTTTTGTGCACAAGCGTGCCAAACACGTAAAACACTTGTTCCTTTTAATCCAGCTTTTGCAAATGTGATCTAACTATTTGGAGATGTTGCTCCAACAGCCATGGTGTTCTTTTTAACTTCAAAGCAATATGTTTTGTAATCTAGAAGTTGAAAGTCCTGGTCAACTTAATGAAAAACACGATTGCATGAAGGAAAATTTGTTTTTGCCAAAATGAAGACAAGTGGATTGTGTATTTTATTTGCACCAAAATTTGAAGTGTGGCTTGTGATTTTTAGATTTGATGCAAGAAAATGGAATTGTTTGGTTTTAAGCACCAAATAAAGTGTGTTTCCTAACTTGCAAGAAAACAAATGTTTGAATTTTGTTGTTCTTTTTACCTTGCAAATAAAGAAAGATGAATTTGTTTTAAGCACCAAAAACAAATTTGAGGTTCATTTTATGCACTCCAAAATGAGATGTGAGGTTTATTTTAACTTATGCAATAAGGGAAAAATGAATTCTTTTTAGCCAACTTTTTAAAGAAAGTAAAAAGAAAGATTTTTTTAGAGCATCTACTAACTCCTTTCCCTGCACACAAAAAGATTAGAACCTGCACCTGGTCAATAGTCAAAGCGTTAGTGTGGGCTTACACAAGCCTAAATGCTGATTTTGGGTTACAAAGCGAATTGGACAACACTCTGTCGCAATAGCGCTATTCTGCTTTTTTTTTACAAAAGCGCTAATTAATACAATAGCGCTAGTCTGCGGTCGCAGAAGCGCTATTTTACACAGTAGCGCTGAAATAATAGAAAAATCCGGAATGTCAAAAGCGCTAAAATAGTTGCAATAGCGCTAGAACTGTGACAAAGGCGCCAGAATGGAATCAATAGCGCTAAAACTTTTTCATTAGCGCTATTATATTGACAATAGCGCTAAAAGAAAATGTTGCAATAGCGCTAGAACGTGTTCAATAGCGCCGAAGCGCGACCTGTGTGGCAGTTTCAACAAGCAAAAATGTTAATTTTTAAAAACAAAGATCAGAAGGTTGCGTGTTCGATTCACGTCGGGTTCACCAAATGATGCCCTCCTAAATAGCACAAGGTTAGTTCAAGATCAAACAACACAAAACACACAAGATGTTAGAGTTAGTCAATCGAAAACTAATCTAAAAAGGCATACCAAAAGAGAGACTATAAGCATGCAAGCATATTTAACTATCAAAGCAAACATGATGAGGCATCTCCAAATACCTCCTAACATACTCCTAGCTTCTTCTCCCTTGTTCCTCTCCTCTCCAAGTTCCAAAATAGTGTAGCTCTCAGCAGCTTTTTGCACTATGGATGCTTATGGAGGATTGAGATTTATAGAATAGCTCTAAATATGAAATGAAAAGCTATTTTTAATGCTAAAATGAAGTGTTTTAACCAAAAAGACAATATTTAGTTATGCTATGCTAAATGCTCTTCTAAAATGGCTATAGTCTAAATGCTTACAAGTTTTCAGGATCTGGATTATGAAGGAATGGGCTCTATTTATAGGAAAAATGGAGCAATGGATGGCCAGGATTGAAAGGTTTAATCAAGGGTCAAGCTTGAAAGTTGGGGATCCATGTGCACAATTGGCACCAATGAAATAGTGACAAGTGTCAACACAGGATTGGGTTGAGAGAAGAGGTTGGAGGCATTAAAGGCTTGAGAAGACCTCATGGTTATCTAAAGGCTAAGGGTCAAGCCTAAGTTAGGATTACCCACTGGATTAGGAGTTAATCCAAGGATAAACCTTTGTGCA
This sequence comes from Cryptomeria japonica, assembly GCF_030272615.1. Classification (NCBI taxonomy): domain Eukaryota; kingdom Viridiplantae; phylum Streptophyta; class Pinopsida; order Cupressales; family Cupressaceae; genus Cryptomeria; species Cryptomeria japonica. The sequence continues at coordinate 675,795,670 of NC_081411.1, forward strand.
AATGATTAAGAGATAATCATGGTCAAAGCATTAAAGGCTTGATGAGACCCTTGGGTTGGGTAGAGGTTGAGTCAAAACAAATGTTTTAACCATGTAGGAGGGTTTGGGTTAACCATTAATGGTTATTGGAGACTTTGGGGATTAAGTGGTTGAAAGTTGGAAGCCTTTAATGGTTTTCAAAGACTTTGGGGTTTTTTGGTGGTTGAAGGTTGAAAACCTTCAATGGTTATCCAAGACTTTGGGCCATTTGAGAAGTGACTCCATTTTGCTTAGGAATGTGACAATATTTAGGGGATGGATTAGGCTAATTAGGAAGGGGTTAGAAGAATCTAGAAGGGGATTAGATTTTGCAAGTGGATTTGGTGGGTGAGGGAAAATAGGATTTTATTGAAATAAAAATTCATTTATTTCAATAATGTATGCAAGTTGCATTTGTAGGAAAATGCAAGTGGGGGAAGTTTTAAAATGATTTAAATAAATGTTAATTTATTTAAAAGAGGAATAGGGGGATTTTAATTAAATAAATTGATTTTATTTATTTAATTGATTGTAATTGGATTTTAATGAATTAATTAAAATAAATTGAATAATTTATTTAATTAATAGAAGAATGCTTGGGGATGAATTAATTAAATATTAATTTAATTAATTGATGGCTAGTGGATTTTTAATCAAATAAATACAAAATATTCATTTAATTAAAATGGACAGATTTATGTGACTACACCATTAATAATTCCAAGAGCCAATAAATAATAAATAATAAACATCCAATGATTATAAAATCATTTACCAATATTACTTCAAATATTATACCAACCATTTCTTTATTTTATTATTACCAACTATATATATATATATATATATGTATTTGTTTTATTATTATTATAAACTATATAAGTCTATTAATTTAATTTAACATTATTAGACTATATAAATTACTTAATAAATTAATAATTAAACCAATCAATACATACAACATTCTAAGCATACCAACAAGAGACAACTCAAGAGATCACTGAACACTGAACTACAACTCGCACAAAGACTGACAAGGGTAATCACTCTTAAACCTAGAGTGTAGAATGGGATTTTATGTCATCTCCAATCAACTTGCCATTGGGATAAGACACACTCAGACCTGTGAAGGCAGGTGGAGTCGATGTTTGGTACCTGCAAATCCTGGATCCACAAAGCCATAATACAACATATAATATATATAATGCAGGCAAGTGATAGAGAATCGCAATGGCACATCCTGCTCGCAATGAGTGATATGGCATCGTCCCTATCATGAAGACAATAGAAGACACTCGCAAACAATCAAGCAATATCATAATCGATCTCACATCGTGAATCAGGGTTAGTACATCATAAAATATCCCCATATCATTGTAAGAGAGTATAAACAACACATAGAATGGGTACATATATGAATCATCAAATGAGCACCTACCATCATAATAACCCATATAAAAATCCATAATGTCATCATCCTCATGGAAAAGTAATGTCAAATGCAATATAATATGTCCAATATCCAAGATAAAGCATCTAAATCACATGTAAATCCATAACAGTATAATCCAAGCATCACAAGATAGTCTATGCTATGACAAAATAGTCTATCGAAGCACAAAAGGAAAAGATAAATTAGGGAGGGACACAACAATAACGTTGTTTAACTTTCCCAAACTCGTGACTTCACATTCATAGATCACGAACTCTTCATGTTGAGGATTTTTCTTTTAGAAGAAAATAATATTTAATCTCGTTAACAAAACATGGATATCTTAGGCCAATTCTTGAGAGTAGGCAATCTCTCCATGGGTTCAAGCTTAGTTAAATACAAAAGGATGTTCCTATATGTATCATTAACAAGCCATTGAAAAGGATTGATATGAAAAAACTGAGACTATCAACAACTATATCCAATGCATGTTAAACCTCAATCGCTATTGCAAAGTCTCACATGCTAGCTACTTGTAAGACCTCTCGTTAAGATTAAAACATTTGTTTGTGTATGCACCATGTGATATATTAGTTTGTGTATCCCTTTAGTTGACTCCTCTTAAACTTTCATACACATGTATAAGAGGGCAAACCATACATGTGTGATTCTCTTGAAATATTTCAATTTAAAGTTTCTTAAGATGAAACATGATTTGTAATACTAAATCATACGAGCATGGTGGAACTAAACCTATTTCTTTTTGCTAACGATACAAGATGTTCTAATCAAAACATATTTGATCCTTCTCCTTCAAAATTGGTGCCTACTCTAATAGGCAATTTAGGAGACCACAAATACAAACTATTAGCAGGGATTGGATTAGGAATGGGGTCTACTCAGGCTACCACATTTGGTCTACGGTATAGATATAGACCTCTAGGATGACTCTAGGAGTAATATCCCATCTTGGGAGTTTTATATAATTTAGCCTTGTAATAGATATTCAAAAGATGTAGAATGGTACATATGATATAGATGAGATATGAGATATAGAGGTCACAAGTTCTAGAACATGTAATGTATTTTGGAGAGCAAAGATATAATATAATAATGTTGTTGTTGGTCCAATTGTATGTGTTGTGTTTATGCTTTGTGATGTGTTAAGGTGGGAGTGGTTTGTTTTGATTTACTTCTGCATATGTTGATTCCCTTTGTCGTGTCTTGTGGTGTATAAAGACTACATTAAGATACATTTGGGGTACATATCTCTAGACTGTAGTTTCCCCATTCCTCTTGCTAACACAAACCATACATATAATCAAGTTTGTATACAAATACACACCAATGACAAATCCTTATACAATTGAGAATATTTAATAATCTATCACAAAACTACAAAAATCCACATGACGCAAGGAAAATACCATTACATAGGGGTGGTAGACTTGATCGCATATTAAATTAGGATAATAGTCAAGAGTTTAGTGTGTCTACTATACTTGTATTTGATACCATAATCATAACAAAGAGTGTGCCTTTGGCTTTTAGCTTTCATTAGCATAATAAATCAACCTTCATTGTTGCATTTTAGCTTTATCATGGCATCTTAGTTGTGTATCAATATCTTCATATTATTCCTTCATTAGCTTTTATTTCACTATCATTTTAGTTTTGCATGGTAGAATAATTCACATTGCACATAACCAACAACAAGTCCATTATCCTTGTACCCATCTTGAAACAATAAGTTCATTTTTCAGAGCATTATCATAAACAAGATCTCAAGAGATAGGACGTGATGAAGTTGGAAAAAGGAATTTGTAGCTAAAAGATATAAATTTACAATTTGTTTTAAAGTTTTCATTTTTCTAGTTGTTTCATTGGTGATTATGTTTTACTAAGATTTGTAGAGTAATTTGTGGTAACTTAGTAGGTTCTACATTATTTTCCTATTCCATCATCACACCATCTTAACTTAGTAAGATCTCCTAAATATTGTTTTGCATTTTGTAAAATATTTTTTCTCAAATTTCACATATTATTATTTAATATCATATTTTTACTTTTTCTTATAAAACATTTATATATATGCATGTGTTTCTATTGTATCTTCTTGTGTGTTCATATATGTATTTTCTTGTGGTTTTATATTTCAATTTCAATTTTCAAATATAAACTTCCAAAGATTTGATAAGACATCAATTTTCATAATTTTGTGTCAACTTAATCTAGTTGATTGATAGTGGTTCTTATAGTAAAATCATTTTTCTAGACAAAAAAACATTATTACGCACTCCAGCATTATTCCAAAAGTGAAAATGAAATGCCATATAATTATCCTAAACATATCTATTATACAAAACCAAAAATATATAGAGAATCTCAAAATAACTTCGAAAATATATATCTCAAAGATTCATACATTAAAATGGTTAGTTAATACTTAGAAAAATTCTTAAAACTATATGTGAAGCACAACATCATGCCCTAAAGTCAAACTTATCTAATCAATAAACACAAAAGCCATGCGGCCTCCCAAAATAAAAACAACCACAACAATAACATAATCAATATATGATCCCAAAGGAAAACATTTGTTATGTCACAAGTTCAAATATAGCTTAAACAAACAATTACCAAAAAAGACATTAGGTAGAGTGGGCAATAAATTTTAGCCTTGGGTAGGGGGTCTTGTCCCATTAGAATTACCCCATCCACCATTTGGAAAATCTTTTTCATTGTCCACTAGCTCCTAGTTACTAAGAGTAGCTTCTTTTTTTTCCTTCCTCAAGATTATTTAGTGATTGAGAATCCAATGCATCATGACCAATTCTTATATTACCCTAATTTCAACTCTCAAAGCATATTTCATATATCTACACATTATTATTTGAGCCATCGAGTTGGAATTTGCATTAGAATCACGATATATCCCATCCCTAGAATTTTTTTAAAAAGTTGGTCAAACCAAGCAGTATACTACCTGGTCTTGAACTTTTTTCCCCAAATTTTGGAAGCTTAATTAGGCAGTCTTATTCTATTCAAATCTAGTTTTGTGTGCAAATATATCAATTCTAAGTTAGCCTAAAGGTTATTTCAATTATGAAATCCCTATATAAGACATCCTTCTCAACTCATTTTCATCTAAGTGATATATCCAATCTAACATTTTAAGTGTATGCAGGGAATATGGTGATGAAAATGAATAACTCAAATCCAGAATACCCACACACCAATCAGACTCTTGGTGCAAGTATATGAACTAGTTCAATCAGTTCAACTTCCCAAGGGGTGTCCCATTGTTCTCCATCTCACAGGATCCCTAAATTCAATGTTTTGCTCTCATATCATTGAGCAAAGTGACATAGGAATGACAACTCCAAGAACGAGTGATGTTTGATTTATATGCATGAATGCATTCTAAGATGTATGATATTGAAACTATGATGATTAAGCTAGCATAAAATGATGATATGATAAAAGATTAGCAAATTATCCTAGCAAATGATATACTATACTAACATGAATATTCTATGATGTATTTAAATGCTTCTAAATGCTATTATGATGATTTAACAAAGAGAGACTAAATGTTTAGTAATTTAGGCTATAATGTAGATGCATGAAAACTTGGAGATTGTGAAAATAAGGAATGAGAGCTCTATTTATAGGGAAAATAGGGCAATGCATGGTCAAGATTGGATAATCTTAACAAGAGTCGGGATTAAAAGTTAATCAATCCATGTTTACAATTCTCACCAATGAAATGGTGACAATCGTCAACAAGAGGTTGCTTGAGAGAAGATCTAAGAAAAATTAAATTCTTGGGAAGACATGAAGGTTACCCTAGGAGGTAAAGGTTAAGGTTAGGTTAGGGTTATCCAATGGATAAAGCTTTTACCCAAGGGGTAAAATCTAGTGCAAGGGTTAAAGGGATAACCAAGGTTAAAGCCATGAATGCTTGATGAGACCCTTGGGTTAGATGAGGGTTAAGTTAGGGAGAAAGTCTCTAACAATGCAAGAAGGTTGAGTTAACCATCAATGGTTAGGAAGACTTTGAGGGTTAACTTGTTGAGGACATAAAGCCTTTAATGTATTTCAAAGACTTTGGAGGCTTTGAGAAGTGACTTCTCTTTGCTTAATAATGTGACAATAATTAGGAGATGAATTAGGCTAAATTGGAAGGGATTAGAAGAATCTAGAAGGGGTTTAGGAGGCAAGTGGGAGATGTAGGAAAATGCAAGTGGAGGGAAAGGGATTTAATTAAAATAAAATTACTTTATTTCAACTAAAATAGATGCAACTTGCATAAATACAAGTGGGGGATTTAATAAACAAATTAGATTTACTTATTTGCAAGGATTAATTTAATTAAAAGTAAATTTAATTAAAAAGGGAGAAAGGGGAATTAATTAAATAAAGTGATTTATTTAATTAAAGGCTAGAAAAGGTTTAGGTGAACTTAATTAAATAAATTGAGTAATTTATTTAATCAAATAGATGAATGTGAAAAAAATAATTAAATAAAATTTAATTAATAGGAGGAATGGGGTTAAAATAAATATTAAATATTCATTTAGGAAAGTGGTCAGATTTATATGTCTACACTAAGCAATTAATTCCTAAAAAGCAATCTTGCATTCGTGAAGCATTAATCAAGAATTTTTAGAGATCTTTGAGGATGAATTTTTATCCTTCAATCATTGTGGAGCAAAATTACATCAATCTTATGCAAGCATGTGTGTGTGATTAGGGTTTTTTGTTTGTCATACCATTTCATACAACATATGTGATTATATTCAAAGAGAAAAGCATCATTGTCAACAATAGCATATATGAGACCTTAAATCTTTCCAGTATTTATTTTAGTATTTGCATTAAATCATTTCAAGGTTGATTCCAAACTGGGGTTTGACTTGGGGAAACCCCTATTCCCAACATATTTCCCCTTTTCTCTCTATGTAGGAATAGGTGCAAAGTTGTGTTTTTTAGGATCAACATAATTCATAGAGACGAATAGGTTCCCCTTTGGATGACAAAAAGTTTGGAGGACCATGGCGACCGGTGCCATGGTCCTCACAATTTAGGCCAAATTTTGGGGAGCGGATCCAAATCATATTCTTTTGATCAGATCCAAGTTTGTGGCTCTGCACAATGACTATAGTTCACTGTTTATGCTCGATCTCTTCAATATTCACTCATTTACCCTAATTCCAACATTTTCACAATTCAATTTAGAAAAGGGAGTCAAAACCCTAACCAGGTGAATCTAATTATAATTCTTAGCCCTTCCTTAGTGGTATTGAGGCTAGATCTATTTGTTGGCCATTTGGTGGAATTGATTATGTGTTGCATTGATGTTTTGTCATTGATGCCAATACTAGCTGTTTGGATGCTTTACCGACACCCTTTTGGTCCTGGTAGGTTGAGTGGTTTCTGGTTAACTTGAATCTGGCATGATCTGATAGGCTCCGGTATAGTCTGGTGATGGAATTGGCTTGTTCATGATACTCGTACTCATATTTGGTCAATTGGTTTTGGTCTGGAGATCAGATGCTATCCTGCTTGCTTAGAAGATTGGTTTCTGATTCCGGCAAGGGTTTCACCGACAGATCTTTTGGTGGAGATCTTTGATGAATTGCATAAGTGGTGTTGGTGCAACTTTTGGTGGAATTCTAGGATGTTGTTGGTGATCATGTTCAAGACTTGGCGGATGGAGATCATTATTGTGGTGTGTGTACCTATACTTGGTCCCGGTTGATCTAGGTTATGGACCAACTTTAATGTAACGTGTGGATAGAACCTATTAATGTATTTTTGGGATGTCTTATGTGTTGATATTATTTGTTTGGTCTAAGGCCGACATGTTTTGTAATTATGTAATTGGTTTATTATCTGGTGGCTGACCTGATTGTTTATGGTCGAGGGTTTGTATAAATAGATGTAAAATCTCACTGTAGATCATCATGGTTGTTGTTAGAGGTCATGGTCAAGGAATGTAATGTGTGAATAATGTAATGTCATTCAGGAAGAGGAGTTGGTCGATCATTGGAGATCGAATTGGGTTTCTGTAAGAGGATTTAGTCTTTCGGTATTGAGCTTAACCGGAATTGTACTCAGGCATAGGAGATGCTATCTTTTGCAATTCAACACTTCTCCAAATTGTAGTCTGGATTTATACATAGTTAGTGAGGCTCCTTTTGTGATGAGCAATGCGCTCTAGGTTGTTGGTGTTAGGGTTTCAAGCAGATCCGAAGCAAATATGAACTAACAATTATATGCAGATTTAAATACAAAACATAGAGAAATAAAATAGGACATAGATAACATAGAGATTTAACGTGATTCACCCAGAATGGGTTACGTCCACCATACACAGTCATCCAATCTTTCTTATTATCCAGCAAAAACAGTACATCAACCTTACAATGCCTTAAGCATCCTAGCCGCTTATAACATGCGTTTTTAGGACAACAAACAAAGTCAACCTTTTTAGGGTTTTATTACAATGTCGGTTGCGTGCTGAGTGTACAGTACTTTGTTGATCAGTCACCACATATCAATAATCTCCCACTTGGAGACTGATCAGGCTCCACACCAAATAATCTCCCACTTGGAGACTGATACTAGACGACACCATTGTACTAGCAACATCCATTGGACAAAACCACTGGGACTCGATTGGTATAAATTCCACACTTATCAATCAAGAAGACCAACAGAAACTGATGAAGAAATCAACTTCTCCTGTGGAACTGCCTTCGTGAACATATCGACAGGATTCTTACTTGTGTGAATCTTCTCAAGCCATAACTAACCCTCCTCCAAAACAGTCTGGATGAAGTGGTACCTGAAGAGGGCAAAACAGATTTGAAAGGTAAACTGATCAAAACATAACGAAATAAACATGCAGAATGCTAAAATATCATAAAAGACCATTTCACCTTGTTATTTTACCTTCTCCTTCAGATTGAGCTTGATGAAGTGAAGGCGCCCCTTGATAATGCTCCACTTGATGTGCTCCTTTGATTGCTGGATGTGGATGGCTCTCCAATATTGTGCACAAATGATAAGGTTGAATGATAAGGATGAGATGATCAAGTTGCCAAGATGATTTCCTGGGCTCAAAAGGGTAGCATAAGCTTACTGGATTTCAAGATGTTCTGAATGAAGGGATGGAGCCCTATTTTATAGGAAGAGGAGAGGAAAACGAATGGCTAGGATGAATTCGAGATGAAGGGCTACGATTTACTTGTGAGCTCACACAAGCTCCAAGAGAGGGTGTGGAGACCAAGAAATGTGCCCTAAAGGCATTTCGTATCTCCACACTCTACAAGATGCATTGGAGGAATTAAAAATTCTCCAAAAACGGATATTATGGGGATTAGAAGAATAAAAAGGAATTAAAAATTCCTTGGGAGAGGCAAGTGCCTAGAGGAATGTGAGATTTTGAAAATCTTACATTCATCTAGAAAAAGAGCATTTAAAGCTAGTGGCTGGATGAAAGGACAAAGAGTTGACTTTGTGGCTAATCATGATGATTAGCCATTAACGACTCATTAGGAGGGGGATTAGAGGAAATGTTAGGTGGGATTTATATTTGTAGGAGAATTTGACTAGGAGAGAGAATGAGTGGAGGGAATAAAAAATTAGAAGAATAATGTTAAGTGAGTTTAGGGAGTTTCTAGAAGAATTTATTAGGTTAATGATGAATTAAGAAAATGATTTGTAGGAATCATGTAGGTTAACTAATTAATTGAAATTAATTAGCTAAGAGGAAGATTTGTGAGGATTTGATTTTTTAGAAGAATAAAGAAAGGGATTGATTTATTAAATAAATCATATGCTATAGTGACAATATTAATTATATTTAATTAATATTGAGAATAATTTTAATTAACATAATTAATTAATTTAATTATGTGAGGAATTAAAAATAATTATTTTTAAGTGTCTACATTTTGCCCCTCTTTGAAGCGAGGTGTGATGACACATTGATTTAAAGAATAATCTTGTTTTGATGTTGATATTGGTTTGATAGGATGCCCTAGCTCTTGATTTATAGATTACGGTATGGTGATGCCCCCTCAGAAGATCAATTGAGGTATTTGATCTTTGGAGTTTTGCGAAATTGATATCCTGATAGATTTTATTTGATTGATAAGATTTAGATTCAGTTTGGTTTCAAGAAGAATTCATCCTGTATAAGACAAAGATGATCAAAGTGTCTAGTTTCAGGAAGGATTCATCCTATATAAGACATGATTGATCACAACGTCTGGTTTCAGGAAGGATTCATCCTGTATAAGACATGATCGATCACAACGAACATCTGGTTTCAAGAAGCATTCATCCTGTATAAGACATGATCAGAGCGTCTGGTTTCAGGAAGGATTCATCCTGTATAAGACATGATCATATCGTCTAGTTTTAGGAAGGATTCATCCTGTATAAGACATGATCAGATCACAACGTCTGGTTTCAGGAAGGATTCATCCTGTATAAGACATGATCATATCACAACTTCTGGTTTCAGGAAGGATACATCCTATATAAGACATGATAAGAGCATCTGGTTTCAGGAAGGATTCATCCTGTATAAGACATGATCAGATCACAACGTCTGGTTTCAGGAAGGATTCATCCTGTATAAGACAAGATCAGATCACAACGTCTGGTTTCAGGAAGGATTCATCCTGTATAAGACATGATCAGATCACAACGTCTGGTTTCAGGAAGGATTCATCCTGTATAAGACATGATCAGATCACAACGTTTGGTTTCAGGAGGGATACATCCTGTATAAGACATGAATCAGAATCAGAATTGATTATGTGAGGAAAAAAAAAGAAAAATAGAAGAAGAAAAATTAGGGTGGAAGGGATAAATGAGGAAGATATATGAAGTAGTCGTGAGGTATTTGGAAAGAAGAATAAGAGATGTGAGACCACAGAGGAAAATGGGGGCAATTGAGAACTCCATGGGATTATTGAGTTTAGGATTTGATGGAATGATGGTGAGATTTTGTGCACAATAAATGTGGAGAGACAACCTAGTTTGATGTTGCCCTGAGTGACTTGCACCACTGATTATAGAAATCAGGATGCCATGAGAAACCCAAGGCATGGACTGACTCTGCAGACAAACAGGAATTTCTTGCACACAACAATGCAAGTGTTAAGAAACACTAATACAAAGTTGTGGGTTCGTGCAAGGAAACCCTCAAACACACCGATACCTCTTGTACACGAGAAGGTAAGTGTTGATAAACACTAGTACCAGGTCGCCGGTTTATACAAGAAGGATCCAAAACATGCCATACTATGAAATATGCCCCAGTATGCACCTATCATAACATACCTGGATATGGAAGAACCCAGGCAGTCGTAAATAGTGGCAGTCGTAGGGCAAAAGATGCAAGCCTATATGAAAAGATCTAACAAAATCTAACAAGTCTCTTCCTTGCAACCAAATGATACCTCTTGCCAAGAGTAGAACTAGGATGGACTTGGAATTGTTTCTCAAGACTTCTTGAAGCTTATACAGAGGCATAAAAGCTCAGTTTCATTGGGACATTTCTTTTTCATGACTTAGGCGAAGACTCATCATCATACGCATGTTTTATTGGGAGGCGGAAAAGAAGAAATGTTGTGCATGGGTGGGTTGGATGGTAGATGATTTGTAGTATTGACATGATAGATAGTAGATCCGGTTATTTACCTTGGTGCCTGCACAAAGGTTTTCACCAAGATACTTGCCCATAGTGCCATGAATTATTTTTCTTTCTTTTTCTTTCTTTTTTCTTTTTTTCTTAATTTTTTTGTATCATAAGGTGCCTGTTTGCCAGGTTTGCACCAAAGTGACAATTTTTTTATGATCTTTTTTTTTTTTTCATTTTTTTTTTTTTTTGACAATTTAAGACTTTCTGAGGACTAAGCATAAAACCTTTTGAGGTGCATGATATTCATCAGATCATCCAAAGGATCGCCTTCAGGAGTAGCCAACTGATAAGCTCCTGATCCATATTTCGCTGTGATTACATATGGTCCAAGCCAATTAGGCTCTAACTTGCCTTTCTTTTCTCTTTCTTGTAGATTTTTCTGATTCTCCGTGAGGACAAGATCACCAACTTGGAATTCTCGGGTTCTGACTTTTTTATGATAACTCATGCGTAGATGGTTTTGATATACCCGAAGATGATTCAAGGCCTTGAGGCGCCTTTCATCTAACAATTCTAGCTCTTGTAAGCGGGCAATTCTGTATTCTTCCTCTAGTAGGATGTTTTGCAGTGATACCCTTAGAGAGGGGATCTTGATCTCAAGGGGAAGGATAGCTTCAGAACCAAATACTAGGGAATAAGGAGTGGCACCTGTGGGGGTGCGGATGGAGGTGCGGTAGGCCCACAATGCAGGATGGATTTGGAGGTGTCAATCACGACCCACTTCATTGACTATCTTTTTGAGGATTTTTATTAGGGTTTTATTAGAAGCCTCAGCTTGGCCATTGCCTTGGGGATAATATGGAGTGGAGAAGCGGTGTTGGATGTTGAATTTTTGGCAGAGTTCTTTGACATCCTGGTTTTTAAATTGTTTACCATTATCTGTGATGATAACTTTTGAGATGCCATATCGGCAGATTAGGTAGTTCAGGATGAATTTGGATATTTGCTTGTCGGTGGTGAAAGTAAGAGGGATAGCCTCTACCCACTTGGTGAAGTATTCGGTGGCGGTGATAATGAATTTATGTCTATTGGAAGATGAAGGGTGGATTTTCCCAATGAGATCGAGCCCCCACTGCGAGAAGGGCCATGGTGTAATGAATGGCTGCAATTCTTGTCACGGTGCATGAATCTTGTCACCATGCTGCTGGCAAGGGATGCATTTCTTCACATAGTTGTATGCATCTTCTTCCATTTTAGGCCAATAGTATCCTATTCTCAAAAAAAATTTAGTCAATGTGAGTCAACTCGAGTGTGCCCCACAAATGCCCTCATGTACTTCGCGTAATGCCCATTCGGCTTCTTGTTTATCAAAATGCCTTCTGAACAAGGTGTCTGCAAGGATGGTGTAACGGGCACATCGGCGGATGAAAGTTTGTTGTTGGGTTTTGGTGAGATGTGGGGGAATGGTGTTGTCTTTGAGGAAAGCGAAGGTTTCTTGGTACCAAGGGGACTCTGGACCAACGAGAACACACACCATTTCAGATTTTGGTAGGTTGTATGCCGGTATAAACAATTGCTCGACCAAGAACTCGCACTTCTGACTATGTGTCGGCATTTGAAAGAGGGAGCCAATGGTGGCCATTGCATCTGCAGCCCTGTTGTTTGTTCGTGGGATTTGATCAAACTTGATTGCCGTGAAATGTTGTTTAAGATCTTCAACCATGGTACGGTAGGGAAGGAGTTTATCATCTTTTGTCTGGTATTCATCATTGACTTGTTTTATGACGAGCTGGGAATCGCCATAGACTTGTAATTCTTTTATTTTCCAGTGGATAGCCAAGCGTAAACCTGTGATGAGGGCCTTATATTCTGCTATGTTATTAGTACATGCAAAGGCTATCTTGTATGATTTGGGGATGCCATCTCCTTGAGGTGTGACCAATAATATTCCTGCCCCCGATCCATTTTGAGTGTAGGAGCCATCAAAATACAATTTCCATGTGGAGGATGTGGTAACAGTCATAATGAACTCATCTGGTAATTCTGTGAGAAGAGGATGGTCGCCTGGAAGTGGAGCTTCAGCCAACTGATCTGCAATGACTTGTCCCTTGATTGCCTTTCTATCTACATATTCAATGTCAAACTCGCTTAAGAGCATGACCCATTTGGTGGTTCTACCAGTGAAAGCAGCTTTGGACAAGAGATATTTAAGTGGATCAATTTTAGCAATTAATTTTGTCTTATTATTTAGCATATAGGGTCGTAGTTTCTGTGTGTTGAACACTAATGCCAAACATGCTCTTTCAATGGGGGTGTAATTGAGTTCATATCCTACCAACGTCTGACTGATGTAGTAAATGGTGTGTTCCTTCCCTTGATCATCTGTTTGCGTCAGTAATGCCCCCAATGCCACTGTAGTAGCACATATGTACAAAATGAGGGGTTTTCCAGGGGTAGGTGGCATCAAAACTAGAGGTGATGCTAGATATTCTTTTAATTTTTCAAAGGCCTTTTGACAGAGGCAATCCCATTTGAATTTTGTGTCTTTACGTAACAGGTGTGCAAATGGATGGCACTTGTCGGCTAGCTGTAAAATGAAACACCTGATAGACTGGAGTTTTCCCTAGAGACCGCGTAGTTGTCTGAGAGTTTTTGGCGGAGGCATTTCCATAATAGCTTTTACCTTTACGGGATCAACCTTGATGCCTCTGCGGGAAACAATGAATCCTAATAGTTTTCCCGATGTGACTCCAAACACACACTTTTTTGGATTCAACCGTAGTTTGTATTTTTCCAATCTTTCGAAGATCTGTTTTAGAATAGGGATGTGCTCTTGTCTTGTCTTGGATTTGCCTAGCAGATCATCCACGTAGTCCTCCATAATTTTGTGCAAGAGGTCATGAAAAATTGTTGTCATTGCCCATTGATATGTAGCTCCAACATTTTTAAGGCCAAAAGATATGACCCGGTAACAGAAAGTACCCCATGGTGTTGTGAATACGGTTTTATAATGATCCTCATCTGCTATCCTGATTTGGTTGTATCCAGAAAACCCATCCATTAGTGATAGCATTTCATGTCCTGCTATAAGATCCACAATCATATCTATGTTTGGGAGCGGGAAATCATCTTTAGGACAACCTATATTTAGATCTCGGAAATCTGTGCAAATGCAGATGCCCCCAGCAGGTTTGCCGACAGGTACAATGTTGGAGACCCATTCAGCGTAGTCTATGGGTTTGATAAATTCTGCGTCTAACAACTTTTGAAGTTCTGCCTTGACCAAGAGAGCAATATGCGGGTGCATTTTGTGGAGTTTTTGTTTTATAGGTTTTGCATCTGGGCGGACGACGAGATTGTGAACCACCAAGGCAGGATCCAACCCTGGCATATCGGAATAGGACCATGCAAAATTGATTTTAACCTTTGTAAGGAAGTTGATGAAGTCTTGTTTCTCGATTTCGATGAGGGATTTGGCAATGAGCACATTTTTCAGAATGACTTCGGTGCCCATGTTGATGCTGTCTGTTTCTTCTATCAACAAATTTGATTTGTTCTGTGGAAGGTAACCAATGGTAGGGAGGTCAAATCCCTCATTGTCAAGTGCCTTTTCCAGGTTTTCACTTTCAGATACGCCCTTTGTTTTTATTTCTTGTTCATCCAAAGGCGCCTCAGGGAGGTTTTCACCTAGGAAATCATATCTTTTTCTTTTATTATCTTTTTTGTGGATAAGGGCATTGACTTGACTACCAAAGTATCCCTTTTCGTGTAGTTGAATACCTTCAATTCTATTACAATCTTCCATATTTTGCGTTGTTAGGAGAGCAATGAGAGCATTATCGTCGGCGCAGATATCTAAAGTGGGTTTGTCTCGTTGGCCCCAATCAATGAGTTCAAGATGGACAAGATGTAGCTCATGTGAAGTGGGAGGGGTTACGGGGGTGATGGTATTGATGTAAGAGTCGAAGAAGGTATCTTTCTCGTATTCATAAGGCATTTTGTGGAATTCCTCTTCGTCAGCGCTTTCGATATCCAAAGAAGGACTAGAAGGGGCACTGGCGATAGAAATCTTAGGCACCGGGGTGTACCCCAAGCCTCTATTGTATCTGTAGGAGATAGGATTTATGGGTGCTTTTCTTCCTTTCTCCTCTGGTCCCAGACCGTGTCCTTTGTAACCCATTTTTTCAACTATGGCAAATGTTTTTGGGTATATTTCTTTGGATATTCTTATTGGATCATCATCCTCTTCCCAGTACAGCCATGAAGAGATATCTGCTTCGAGGTTCTCATTATCAAGTGGGCCCCATTGCTAGAAGGTGGTGTTTTGGCATTGCATGACTGGTTTCGGGTCCTTTTTTAGCTCTTTTGGTTTGCCAAATGACTTAGGAGAGAGAGGGAGGTTGCCTATTAATAAGACATCCTCCAATTTGTATTCTCCAAAGCCATTATCCAAGATCTTGATTTGATTATTTGGTTGGGATGATGTGGAGGCAACATTTGATGTGTCAGATGGAGGTGTTGGCGAAGGTCTATTTAGTGGGCAATGATACAGATGCTTCCCCTCTAATAGTTTGCAATATTGAGAAGGTTGGGGATCACCTTTGATAGTGATCACTCTTCCATTATAGAGGAATTTGATGCATTGGTGATAGGTGGAGGGTACAGCCTACAAGGAATGAATCCATGGCCTCCCGAGGAGAATGTTGTAGGGGAGATCAAGATCTAGTACTTGGCAAGGGGTTTCAATTGTAATGGGGCCCACTTGAAGAGGTAAGGTGATCACGGCCTTTGAAATTCTTACTGCATCATCATATGCCTTTATTGTGATCCTTCCTGATGTATCTATCAGATCCTCAGAAAGTCCCAATTATTTTATTAATTTGTATGTACACAGATTAAGCTCGGATCCACCGTCTATCAAGATACGTTTGACCTTATGCTTGTGGATGAGAGCTTCTATGTACAAAGGTTTGTTATGGTCCTCATCTGCGGAAGCATCTTGGGAGTTAAATACAATGTGTTGTTGGGCAGCAAGGTTTCTAATGAGGGTTTGAAATTGGGCGGCATTGATGTTATCAGGAACGCGTGATTGGAGAAGGGCTTGTTCCAAATTTTCTTTATGGACCGGAGAAGTCTTGAGAAGTTCCAAAATGGAGATCTGCGCGGGTGTCTTCCCAAGTTGATCAAGGAGGTCATATCGGCGGGTGGAAGACATGGGTGGGGGGTTTGGTGGGGGAGGAACTCCTTGGATGGTGACTCTTCCTCGACATGTAGTTGCATTACAATCATTCTGGAAATGGGAGGTGGAAGGCGTGGCACCTTGAATGACTATTCTAGCCGGATTTGGTTTGCTTTGGGAAGAAGGAGGATTAACTCCTTGGATGGTTATGACATTGACATGATTGTCTGCAGGTTCAATATGACTTACTAAAAAATCAAAACCGGTTACGTGATTAGCGTAGTCATAATCCACTGCGTTAGATGATGAGCCTTTTCCTTTATCATACTTTGGGAAGGGTTCCTGGTACATTTTGAGTTTGTCATTGTTATTACTAGGTTTTGCATTTGCTACCTCAATCTCACCTCTATCAATGAGATCTTGTATGTAGATCTTCAGTTTCATACACTTTCGTGTATCATGTCCCTTGATACGATGGTATTCACAATACTCATTTTCATTATACCATCTTGGTTTAGGTTGATTGGGATCAAACGGGCGAGTGATTGGAAAAACCACTATACCTGCTTGGACAAGTTTTTGAAACACCACTTCAATAGGCTCAGCAAGAGGAGTGAAATCTCTTGGAGTCCTATTATTCGATCGAGGTGGTCGTCCTTGGATTGAGACATTGTTGTGAAGTTTTTGAGATTGATTTGAATTATTTTGATTGTTGAATTGATGAATGTTGGTGGTGGATTTTGGGGGAGCGGCCACGGTTTGGACCCTCTTTGCATCAGTTACACCATCATTGACCACATTTTTATTTTTAGCCCAGAATTTTGGCTTGTCGTTATGATAAGAGGAAGAACTTTGTGATGACTTCTGGTAATGTTTCAAGGTTCCTTCCTCCAACAAGACACGTTCAAGGGTGAGGCCCTTATCGGTCAATTTTTGGAAGGATTTGATACATTGAGATATTAAAGGTCTTGAAAGTTCAGGCACCAAGTTCTTTTGAAATAGTTCAATTTGATGTTGTTCTGGCATGTCCCACTGAAATTTTTTGATAAGATGTCGCCATCTTTGTAGGAAATTGGCGAAGGTTTCTCCAGGCCTTTGTTTTGTATTACATAGGTCCATTATAGAAACATCATTACCCATGTTGTATGCATAGTGGGCCACAAATTTTTCTGCCAAGTCTGGAAAAGAGACAATGGAATCTCATGGTAAAGATGAGAACCATGCCAGGGCGTCTCCTGTGAGACTCTTGGGAAAGAGTCTGCGAAGATAAAGGTCACTATAGGAGACTTCTTGGCATAAGATGTGGAATTCTCGGACATGGTCGCGGGGGTCTCCTTTGCCTTCATACTTGGTGAATTTAGGGATCTCAAATCCCGGGGGATATGGTGCAACTGATATAGATGGGTCGTAAGGACAAGGGAAAAACTCTTTGAATGAGTAAGCTTTCCTTTTATTAGTCTTTTTTTTCATGTTTTGATGATATTCTTCATGTCTTGAATTTCCTTGATGAGGTCTTGTTGTGGACTTTGATATTGATGGATTGTATTTGCCCCAAGAATTGGATGAACTAAAGAAGGTGCACCACCACCAATATATTGATATGATGAGGAGGTGGGAACGTGGGATGTGATGACCGATGTCGCTGGGGTCCGTGTGATAGTTGGTTGCAGTCTGCCATTTGTTGTGACGGGATTGAATGCGGTCTGGATAAAATTTGCGACATTGTTGGGAGAAAGGGAAGTTTGTGGAATAGAAATATTTGGTTGAATAGAAGGAGGTGGTATAGAAGTTTGTTGGAGAATGGATGAGATTGGATTTGATAGTGGTATGGATGGTAATGAGGAAGAAGGCGGGATGGAGACCATGGTGGGAGGTGTTGCGGGTGGCATTGATTGGGCTTGGATGATTGATGGGGCTGCAATTGATTGAGTTTGAATAGTAGGTACAACACTTTGTGTGGGAGCGAGGTCTCCTTGTGGTTGTTGGACGAGAGCAAATCTATTAAATTTAGGTGGAAGTTGAGCTCCATGTTCAAGAAGAGTTTTCAGAAGTGCAGTAGGATTGTGTTTAATAAACTTTTCTATCATCTCTTGGTTATAAGAATCCGCTAGGAAAGTTTGCACTTCTGGACAAAGTGCATCTTGGTTAACCATGTCAAGATTTTGGCTTTGATCTTGATCGCTTGGTTGCCCACTTTGTGTATGATATTGCGTGGGATCTTCATATAAGACACCAATGTCTGGCATGCCATATTGTTGATCAGCCATCTTTTTCTTTTGGGATTGAGTTGCGACCATACACGATATTTGTGATGAAAAGACTTAAGAAAAATGTGATGAAATGACTTAGAAAATTTGTGATGGAAGGATTTTAGAAACTTGTGATGAAAGGACTTAAGAAATTTGAGGATGAAAGGACTTAAGAAATTTGTGATGAAAGAATTTAAGAAATTTGAGGATGAAAGGACTTAAGAAATTTGTGATAAAAGGACTTAAGAAATTTGTGATGAAAGGACTTAAGAAATTTGAGGATGAAAGGACTTAAGAAATTTGTGATGAAAGGACTTAAGAAATTTGAGGATGAAAGGACTTAAGAAATTTGTGATGAAAGGACTTAAGAAATTTGTGGATGATTGATGAAGAAGGTATGGTAGTGATGGTTTAGAAGAAAACTTGATGACTAGGTTGTCTTTGGCATGAACATGAAGGATCTATTTAAATGACAAGTTGTATGAAGGGATATGACCACCCTGATTTGGACGATAGTAGGTGTTTCAAAGGACAAACTTGAATGTTGACGTAGAGGATAAACTCTTAACTTCTCTCTTAGGCTTATGAAAAATGGGATGGACGGAGTTTTGACGCAATTTTGGACTTGGTGTGGGTAATGACTTGGACAATTTGTTTGTGTCTTTACAAATATTTTTGCAAATTGTTTGGGGATAGTGATGTGTTTTTAGTCTACTCTTGGCAAGTATGTATCAAACAAAGCAAACACAATGATTAAATGCATATTATCTCAAAGACACTCATGCTCATATACAACATTCTTAAGGCTAACAAGGACAATAGTCATTGAATCCCAATTGGTTTCCCATATACGCTTACCCAGAGCGGACACTTAGATGTTTGACCCTATTGGCTCCCCTCCACGACACTCACTTCTCGGGGCAGCCAAGCATCAATTCCCATGAAAACTCCTCATGGCAAACTTTGTGTCTCTACTAAGGGCCGTAAGAATATGGGCCGCTTTAGAGGTCCGACCTCCTGCACCAATGACTAGAGGGTTTTTGGCCACTATGAACAAGGAATTTAGTAAGTCTTCCCGTTAGGAGCTACCCTTCGAAGTTGCGCAATCGCAATTGAGGCCTATAACCCAACGAAGCACCAATAACTTAGTAGTCACGCAAGCATGATTGAGATCTCTAGGATCCTACTAAGCACCCAATGTGAGAGTGAACTCTCATATAGCCCCAACCATTAACCCTTTCATAGTCAATGGCCTATTTATTATAGTGAGTTGGGAACATTAGGTCCGAGTGTACTCACTTGGGTCGTTCCCCTCTTACCTTCTCAAAGAGCAAGTTGGGAGGGCAAGCCCGCTAGAGGTAAACACACAATCAAACAAGAAAAGGTTGGAGGGTCTGGATTTCTTATCATCTAGTAAGATGAGAGCATACTTTCCTACCTTTACGCTTTTCTTAAAGGCACATAAGACAATGGTTCATTCCATTTTAATTAATATCTAGGTGCCTAATTTAAATAAATGCACAATATTTGGTTGAATCCGCTAGGCAACCTACAAAACCACTTGATTAGTAGTTCAAAAAAATGGAGTCTTCAAAAAGCGTCCTGCAAAACAACTTGATTAGTAGTTTGGAAAAATAGTCTTCAACAAGCGTCCTGCAAAAATCAACAAAATGACAAAAATATTAAAAAAATTTGTTTTTATTTTATTTTTTGGGAATGAATAGAAAAACATGAATAAAAACTTTTTTACTAATGACAAATGTGGATTTGAAGAAAGCTTTGATGGGTAAATGGGGTTTGACTAGGTTTTTACCACTTTTTAAGGGATAGGCAAGTGAAAAATGGGGATTTTGGAGGAGAGATTAAGGAATGGGAAAATTTGTCCAAGAGGGACAAAGAAGCAAAAGTTGAAGATGGATATGGAAAAAATTTGGAAGTGATTGGATGAAAAGGGAAGAAGTTATGGTAAACCCTCAAAATAGAGAAATATGAGATTTTGGGCTTTAAAAAGTGGATTTTTGAGATAAGGCCTCCAAGGAAGAAAATGTGGAAAATGGCAATGTGGAGAATCTGATGAAGTTTGAAAGGAAATGGAGTCAAGATAAAGAAGATATGACGAAAAAACATAAAAAAATTTACTTTTTTTTTTTCTTTTTTTCTTTTTTTTTACCCTAGATTTAACGGAACAGAAACCCTAAATTTAACAGAACAAAAACCCTAAATTTAACAGAACAGAAACCCTAGATTTAACAGAGCAGACAGAAACCCTAGATTTAAAAGAGCAAATTGTCGCACTAACAAGAATAAAATAAAAATGTCAAAGGTCCGAATTTCTGATTGTCTAGATAGACAAGAGCATACTCTCCTACTTTCACACTTTCCTGCGGGCGGACAAATTATATTTAAACAGAGCAGATAATAGGATATAAATAAATTAAATGCAGACTATAGTTAGTGCCTAAAATTTTCAGACAGATTAAAAGAGCGGACAGTAGCACTACACAGATAGAAAAGTGTCAAAGGTCTGGATTTCTGATTGTCTAGATAGACAAGAGCATACTCTCCTATTTTCACACTTTCCTATGATCAGAGCATACAGTTGTGCTAAACAGAATAGAAAAGTGAAAGGTTTGGATTTTTGATTGTCTATATAGACAAGAGCATACTCTCCTACTTTCACATAGATTATACTAAAATAGAGTAGACAACAAATCAAATAACAAATCAGATAACAAAGCTGTCGTACTGCAACAGAAATAGAAACATAAAAAAAAAATAGAAATAGAACAGAATAAGGAGCTGTCGCGCAGAAATGCAGAGCTACGATTCTAGAACCTGCAAAAAAGAGATATATATATATTTCTGCAGTCGCGCTATTCTGGAACCTGCGTCTCACAACTCACAAAAAACCTAAAAAAAACATTAGTTCTCAGGGACGTGAGTCCCACCAAGCATGCCAAAATGAAGAAGGGAAAACAGATTTGAAAGGTAAACTGATCAAAACATAACGAAATAAACATGCAAATTGCTAAAATATCATAAAAGACCATTTCACCTTGCTATTTTACCTTCTCCTTTGGATTGAACTTGATGAAGTGAAGGCGTCCCTTGATAATGCTCCACTTGATGTGCTCCTTTGATTGTTGGATGTGGATGGCTTTCCAATATTGTGCACAAATGATAAGGCTGAATGATAAGGATGAGATGATCAAGTTGCCAAGATGATTTCCTGGGCTCAAAAGGGCAGCATAAGCTTACTGGATTTCAAGATGTTCTGAATGAAGGGATGGAGCCCTATTTTATAGGAAGAGGAGACGAAAACGAATGGCTAGGATGAAATCGAGATGAAGGGCTACGATTTACTTGTGAGCTCACACAAGCTCCAAGAGAGGGTGTGGAGACCAAGAAATATGCCCTAAAGGCATTTCGTATCTCTCTACAAGATGCATTGGAGGAATTAAAATTCTCCAAAAATAGATATTATAGGGATTAGAAAAATAAAAAAGAATTAAAAATTCCTTGCGAGAGGGAAGTGCCTAGAGGAATGTGAGATTTCAAAAATCTTACATTCATCTAGAAAAAGAGCATTTAAAGCTAGTGGCTGGATGAAAGGACAAAGAGTTGACTTTGTGGCTAATCATGATGATTAGCCATTAATGACTCATTAGGAGGGGGGATTAGAGGAAATGTTAGGTGGGATTTATATTTGTAGGAGAATTTGACTAGGAGAGAGAATGAGTGGAGGGAATTAAAAATTAGAAAAATAATGTTAAGTGAATTTAGGGAGTTTCTAGAAGAATTTATTAGGTTAATGATGAATTAAAAAGATGATTTGTAGAAATCATGTAGGTTAACTAATTAATTGAAATTAATTAGCTAAGAGGAAGATTTGTGAGGATTTGATTTTTTAGAAGAATAAAGAAAGGGGTTGATTTATTAAATAAATCATATGCTATAGTGACAATATTAATTATATTTAATTAATATTGAGAATAATTTTAATTAACATAATTAATTAATTAATTATGTGAGGAATTAAAAATAATTAAAATAATTATTTTTAAGTGTCTACAGTACCTGAAGTAAATGTGCTTTGTCCTTGAATGAAAAGCAGAGTTCTTCACAAGATGAATGGCACTCTGGCTATCGGTATACAATGGGCGATCCTCCTATGTTTGACCCAATTCCTCCAAAAAACATTGTAACCAAATCATCTCCTTGCTGGCTTCTGTAGTAGCAACATACTTAGCTTTAGTGGTTGAAAGTGCAACAACCTTTTGCAGCCTAGAAATCCAACTGACTACAGTTCCCCCTATAGTAAAAACATACCCTGTAGTACTCCTCTGTGAGTCAATATCGTCTGCCAGATCAGAGTCAACAAATCCACTTAGAGC
Source organism: Cryptomeria japonica (assembly GCF_030272615.1). Lineage (NCBI taxonomy): Eukaryota > Viridiplantae > Streptophyta > Pinopsida > Cupressales > Cupressaceae > Cryptomeria > Cryptomeria japonica. Next base: position 675,818,606 of record NC_081411.1, read on the forward strand.
AGCATTAGATCCTTTGAAACATAATGCCTTCATAGTAGTTCCTTTCAAATACCAAAGAATCCATTTCACAGCATTCCAATGTTCCATACTTGGATTACTCATAAACCTGTTCACAACTCCCACTACATGTGTAATATCTGGCCTTGTGCAAACCATTGCATACATCAGACTGCCAACAGCTGATGAATACAGGATGTTAGACATTTTATTTATCTCTTCATGTCCCTTTGGGCACATCTCCTTAGTCAATTTGAAATGACTAGCCAAAGGAGTACTAACTGCTTTTGCATCATGCATGTCAAATCTTTTTAATGCCTTCTTTATACACTCACTTTGGGACAAATTCAAGGTTCTATTTTTCTTGTCCCATGTAATCCTCATACCAAGAATTTTCTTAGCTGCACCCAAATCCTTCATAGAAAATGACCTAGCTAATTTCTGTTTAAGATCATTTATGTGTTGCATGTTACACCCAGCAACAAGCATGTCATCAACATAAAGAAACGGGATAATATAACTATCATTATCCAATCTCTTAAAATATACACAATGATCATAATGATATCTATGATAACTGTGTTCAGCCATGAAACTATCAAATTTTAAATACCATTGTTGGGGTGCTTTCTTTAGGCCATACAAACTTTTCTTCAATCTGCACACCAAGTTCTCCTTACCTTTGACCTCATATCCCTGTGGTTGCAACATGTAAATTTCCTCATCCAAATCTTCATGGAGAAAAGTTGTTTTGACATCTAATTATTTGAGATGTAAATCATCTGTAGCCAAAAGACTAAGTACAGTTCTAATAGAAGTCATTTTTACAACTGGAGAAAATATTTCATCATAATCTATACCTTTTTTCTGTGCAAAACCTTTTACCACAAGTCTGGCCTTATATCTTTTCTGACCTCCTTCCTCCTCCTTCAGCTGATAAACCTATTTGTTAGGCAAGGCTCTTTTTTCTATAGGTAAAGGGACTAAGTCCCAAGTCTTATTTTTTTTATCAAGGAGTCCATCTCCTCTTTCATGCCTAGCTCCCACTGTTGTTTGGCATCCACCTACATTGCTTCTTCATATTCTTCTGGTTCACCAGAATCAATTAATAATATAGAATACAAAGAAGGAGAAAATCTTTCAGGGGGTCTACTTGACCTCGTAGAACGTCTAACACTTGCAGGATTTTGTGGGACAATCTATTGTTGCTAAGCATCAGGTACCTGTGGCATTTCATTTTCAGGAATCTCATCCAACACCACATATTCTTGTTTGTCCTGTTCATGCTTCTTTTCCTGCATCTGTTCTTTATAAATAACCTTCTCATTGAATATAACATCTCTACTTCTAATTATTTTCTTATTTTTAAAATCCCATAACCGAAAGCCATATTCATCTATCCCATATCCAATGAAGGTATATTTTTGAGATTTATGATCAAGCTTGGTTCTATTTTCTTTATCAACATGGACAAAAGCTTCACAACCAAAAGTTTTCAGAAAAGAATAATTTACCTTTTTACCAATCCATGCCTCCTCTGGAATACCACCATCCAAAGGGGTTGAAGGTCCTTTATTTATCAAATAGACAACAGTATGTACAACATCTGCCCAAAAATGTAAAGGCAATCCAGCATGCAATCTCATGCTCCTCGCGCGTTCCATGATAGTTCGATTCATTCTCTCTGACACACCATTTTCCTGTGGAGTTCCCAGAACTATCTTCTGCTTTCGAATCCCATTTAAGGAGCAGTAATCTTCAAATGTTTTGCTGCAATACTCACCTCCATTATCCGATCTGAGACACTTCAACATTTTTTCTGTCTCATTCTCAACCAAAGCTTTCCATTTCTTAAAAGTTTCAAAAACATCTATTTTTGTTTTAGGAAATATACCCATGTTTTTCTGGTTGAGTCATCAATAAAAATAACATAATAACAAGAGCCACAAAGAGATGATACCTGAGTCGGTCCCCATACATCTGAATGTACAAGCTCTAACTTCTCACTCTTCTTCTCTTTCCCAACCTTGAGAAATCTGACTCTTTTTTGTTTACCATAAACATAGTTTTCACATAGCTCTAAATCAATCTTCTTTAGTCCTGGTAATAGATTTTTGGAGTGAAGGGTTTTCATCCCTTCCTCACTCATGTGCCCAATCCTATGGTGCCACATTATCTAATTTGTTCTTGCAACATCTATTGTTGTTGTCCCTGCAGTAACTTTATCTGTAGCAGTTAGGGTAGAGTAAGTGTTACCAGTACACAGATATAATGTGCCTACCTTCGCACCTTTAGCTACTACTAATGATCCTTTAGTGACCTTCCACAAACTGTCTGAGAAGGTAACTATGCAACCTTCACTACCTATTTGCCCTGCAGAAATTAAATTTCTTCTTAAATTAGGAACATGTCTTACCTCCTGCAAAAACCAGTCATTTCCATTCTGCAACTTGATCTTTATCTTTCCTTTTCCAACAATTTGACAGGGCTCATCATCACCCAAATATACCTCTCCAAAATCACCTTGAACATAATCTAGAAAATATTTTCTATGGGGTGTAGCATGAAATAAAGCCCCAGAATCTATTACCCAGGAATCATTAACATTATCCAAACATAAGATTAAAGCATCTTGTAAAGTATTACTTGCAATATTAGTTTCCTTACTGTCATTTTCATTTTTGTCTCCTTCTTTGTTTTTTCGAGGCCAATAGTCTTTCTTTAGATGACCAGGCTTTCTGTAGTGCCAGCAATCTTTCTTTCCTCTAGACTAAGAGCGTTCTTTCTTTGACTTTCCTCATGACTTCTCATTCACAGGGCCTTTTCCTCTTTCCTTTGATCTTCCTCTGTTCTCCACATTCAAAACACTACCCGATGATGTTGGAGTGTCACCTGTGCTTTTCCTTCACATTTCCTCACTTAGGATAACACCAACAATATCATCAAATACCAAAGTATTTTTACCAGAGACAGAGTTACTTACAGCCATAACCAAGCTATTCCAGCTTTCTGGCAAAGAACATAAAATCAAGAGAGCCCTAACCTCTTCTGCAAAAATATTTTTTACTGAAGACAATTGACTGGTAATTGTATTAAATTCATTTAAGTGCTCTGCTACAAATCCTCCCTCGCTCATTTTCAAATTAAACAAATGCTTGATAAGAAATACCTTATTCGAAGCCGAGGGTTTCTCATACAACTTAGCCAATGTTGTCATCAAATCTACAGTTGTTTTTGCTTCTCTTATATTGAATGCTACAGACGGTGCAAGGCACAATCGAATGGATCCCAGTGCCTTTCTATCTAAAATGTCCCACTCTTCATCTAACATTACGGTCGCTTTCTTTTCCTTTCCTTCCAATGACCACCACAAATCCTTTTGATACAGGTAATCCTCCATCTGCATTTTCCATAACTAATAATTTTGGTCGTTAAACTTTTCAACTTTGAATTTGGAATCCTCCATTGTTCCCACTCAAATCTGAGAGTCCTGCCAATTTATAGAAAAACCTCACTCTGATACCAATTGTTAGGGTTTCAAGTAGATCCGAAGCAAATATGAACTAAGAATTATATGCAAATTTAAATACAAAAGATAGAGAAATAAAATAGGACACAGATAACACAAAGATTTAACGTGGTTCACCCATAATGGGTTACGACCACCATACACAGCCGTCCAATCTTTCTTATTATCCAGCAAAAATAGTACATCAACCTTACAATGTCTTAAGCATCTCGGCCACCTATAACATGCATTTTTAGGGCAACAAACAAAGTCGACCTTTTTAGGGTTTTATTACAATGTCGGTTACGTGCTGAGTGTACAATACTTTGTTGATTAGTCGCCACATATCAACAGTTGGCCTTCTTGCAAGTGCAAGCCCCTCAATTATAATTCACATACTTACTGCAGAAGTATTATCTAACTATGGGTAGGCTTCCTACCGTGGTCTTTCCCTTTATTGAGTTTTCCACGTATAAATCTTGGTGTTATGTGGATGGTCTTTATTCTGTGATTATTGTTTATGCTTAATTGGTTTATCTGCTATTCCAATATTAATATTTTGGGTTCTGATATTAAAGTTTAAATTGCTACAGGTTCATGTAATCTGTGACAATTGATTCACCCCCACCCCCCCCCCCCCCTCTCAGTTGTCTTCCAGTTATTTGAACTGTCTAATACTATTGGATTCACCCCTCTTTCAATGTAAAGGTCAATTTGGTTCATTAGTGGTCTTATCCTATCAGGTGAAACCCTAGTTCCAAATTACACCTCTACAATGCCCAATTAATGTAAGAGATGAAAAATCAAGACACTGTAAAAATTGATGAAAAACAACCTCCATGGGCGATGCAGATGGGTTGACAACACTGATGAGGTTATCAACAAAGAGGAGATGAATGTCCTCAAAATAATCCTCCACATCTTTGATATGAACTCCACAAATAATAATGATATGTATGCAAGATATGATTCCCAAGTAGTTGTGTTTGGAAGAGAAATGTCCTACTACACTAAAACAATGGGGTTCATGCAAGAACCAATGCCAATATGGTCAACAACAATAGAGGATGATGAAGATTGAGATGGTGTCTCAATATGAGGAATGAGAACTAGGAGATAAGTATTGGATCCATCAAAGCATGTAAGACCTGCAACTAACTTAAGCATCTCAATAATAGAACAATCATAAGGTATACAATCTTCTTGGGCAATGCTAATGCCACAATAGATCCTTTGGAAATGGAGAGATACGAAGTTCTCCATAGATATTCAAAATGTGAGTCTAAATTGTGTGGGGGTAATCAATGTCTAATAAAGTGCACATAATGTTAGGATCAACACTAGATAAAATAATTCTTACAACATAGCCATTAATGATCCTCCAAGCTAACAGGTACCCTTCACTATGGCTAGTTTAAAGATGAGTCCATATAGATGAGGACAAAATTCAAGCCACCTAATATGTGTCAAGACACCCTTTTGCTAAGACTAATAATTACCTTTTGCTAGGTTGATGATAGAATAATTTAAAAAAATCATGGTGCTTCCTCAAATAAAATAATTAGGCCCCAAAAATATCAATACATGTAAAGAAAATCAAATAAAGTCCTCTTCCACAAACATACCCATTCCAAGTGCCAAAACATCCAAGAAATCAACCAAATAGTGAAAACACTAAAATCTAAATAAAATATACTTGGAAAAAAATCTAGAAAATTTACATATATAGATCTAAGAGCTCTAAACCACCTTTCCAATGCCACAAGAATCACATAAATAAGAGATATTGGTGAAAAGATATAAGCTTAGAAGATGAAACTAAATACTTTGACTAAGTATAACAAAAATTTGGAGCTAAATCTAATAATAAGACCACCACCATTACAAAGTGCTAAAAAATACCTTTCCAACGATATCTTTTTTTTCCCAATTTTAACATTGTATGCAAAAGTTATGGAAAAAAGAATAATAGGCTAAATTTGGCCAACTAATAACCAATGACACAACCCTTCTAATTTGAATTGTACAAAATATTCCCATTGCATGCAAAATCCACAGGTACTTAGATAGTTTCTTTGGGCAAAGAACAAAACCCATAAATATTTTTTCTAAATTATATGTTGAAAAAATGTTATGGTCGAATCTTGATTAATTGTTCTTTGTGTTACTTTTAGCTTCTTTTTTATTTTTTTGTTTATGTTATTGTTGTTTATTTTTCCACACAAAATTTGTGGAATCCTGGAAAAATAAAAATGGCCCAAATAGTTTTTCTAGACAAAGAAAAGAGCCCAAAAATATGTTTTCTCCAAGATGAGGCGATTTTTCTCCTCAAGGTTGGATCTTTAAGAAAATGGACAAGAGCTCAATAGATTTGGAGCTTTAATACCATGGTGGAGTTATTATTCAATCTCACAAGCCTATGAATCAATTACAAGCAAAACACTTATCACATGTGAAGAAAATGAGCCGTGATTAATGCTATAAAACCTTGAGAGAGATTGATCCAAAGAGGAATCTGATATGTAGATTAACCCATAATGAAATTGGATAGATTACAATGAATGAATAACTTGCTGCATAGAACACAAGAGAAACCCAATCTAAAATTAGGAAACTAAAATTCACTCAAATAACTAAAGATTAGCTTAACTAAGTGAACTTAATCTATTATTAGCCTAATCTAATAAAAGATAAAAAGCACCTCAGTTTAGATTGAGTGAATAAAATAATTAAAGGGCCTAATTAATTAAATAACTAGATAATTCCCTAATTACTCCAAAACAACTATACAAAATTACCATTTCCTAATTCCACTTTCTTCTTCCCTTTCATCTGTTCTACCTCTTTCCTTTAATCTTCCCTCTATTTTCATAATTTTCCCCTCGACTTCCCTACATGTTCTTTGATTCCAACTTCCTCTATTTTCATTATCCTTACTCTACAATAAGTAAATACCACTCCCTGTTTATTCACTTACCAATCTTGCCACCATCACCTAGAGTACTTCTACATTAAATTTATGATACTAACTAATAATTATCCAAGCTTGAGTTGTCACTCGAACTATAGTCCAAGCTCAAGTTGAGTTTGATTAAGAATAGATTAACACACACACACACACACACACACACACATGTCTATGTGTGTGAATCTACATTTAAAATATATTTGTATGTATAAATATATACATACTGGAAGAGTTTAGGTAGATTGAAGAAACAAATAATATTAAGTATAATACAATTTATAAAAGGGTAAAAATAACAGTTCACAATAACACACAAATTTAATGTGGTTCGCCCAATGCAGGAAACATCCATAGAGAAATATATGTCCACTTTCTTTTCATTATCTAACAAAGAATAAATTACAAAATTTTAACCTTGATGTTGAATAACAAGGTGAATAAATCTTGCAATATGATTGTAAACTAAGTGCTTGCAAATTTGAATATGGAAGATTAATCTTTAAATAATGTGATTGTAAAATCAAATAAAAAACAAGAGAGCCATAACATAGTTAATTCCAAATTACAATTATTTTTTTTTCCTATGGTGCTTCCTTTCGCTCCCACAATGGATCTCCCACTTGGGGCATTTTCAAACCCCATCAATGTTGTTGGCTTGTGAAGCATTGGTTGGGAGGTTCCTCAAGCTACTGCTTAAACTGTCATGCCTTTGAAGGATATTGTGGCTAAAACGAGTGCACCATTGGAAGTGGGTTCCTCTCTCACCCCCTAGGTTGTGGGTGGGTTGGGTGTTGGACCTAATGTTGGGGTTTTTGGTAGTGGTTCCCTTGTGAAACTTGTTGTTGTTGTACATGATTGTTTTGATGGGGCAGCTGAAGGTGTTGAGAGGCCCCTCCAAGGCATTTTTCTACTACTGGTGGGTAGAGATTTTCTCATGTTGCCAAATCTATTACTTCTCATCCTCCCTGAGAGAAAGATCATCCTCTTCCTTATGCCAAGACCTCTCTTGTTGTGGTTTGTGGCCAAGATGTGGTGGAAAGTGTGGATTTCTACTAGAATTGCAGGTTGGTGTGTAGATTTGTTGGTCTTTGGCCTTCTCTCTTAAGCCTTCATTGTTGGGTGTTATATTCTTAGAGTCCCCTAGTTGTTGGTAACATTGAGCTCTTCCCTTGTGCTAAGGGATTTTTTGTTTCTTCTTTTGATAATCATGACCTGGTGTTGAACAATTTGTGGGCTTGCAAAGTGAACTCTCTCTTAGTCAAACTCTAGATAACTTCCTTTAACCCTCTTACTGAGCCACTCAATGTGTCTAGTGTGGGTTTGTCTTTCCAATCTTCCCCTCTATTTTTTGAAGAATTCCTAGTATGAGGCCATTGGCAACTCTATCATATGCTTCTTGAAAGTTGATGATACACTTCCTTCATGGGTCATTCTATATTTGCATGCATTCTAATTGATATTGACATCTTTGCACCTCTTCCTAGAGATGTGGTTCTCATGGTTGGGGATAGGCCATGGACTCAGTTGTTGGATTATAAGGCCTCCCCTTTCAATGTCATTGATAGATTGTGGTCTCTCCCATCATAAATGTGTTGCTACTTGGTGGAAGGATGCTAATGGTGATCACTTTACTATCCAAAATTTTGATTATCCTTTTGATGACTCCTTCTAGGTCATTGATAAGCCTCTCTTGCAGCTAGTGCAACCTCTTCATGCCCTTTTGTCCCTATTGGTGATCTTCTTGCCCATTGTATGCTTCTTCCTACTCTACCTACTACCCTATTTAGCCCAAAGCTTTGGTGGAGGATGCCCCTCCTTGTCCACCTTCTGCTCCATGTGTTCATAGGTTGTCTATAGGGGTCTTTGCCCATGCTTCCCCCTGTATTGGTGTTAGAGATGACAATATTGCTTGGACTGTTGTTAATTATTGGAGAAAAGTTCCTTCTTCCTCCTCTTCCCAAACTCTCCCCCAAGTTGTAAGCTTGAGTCCTACCCTCTGTTGATGTGGGTTTTTTGCACCTATAAGTGGTTTGTTCATGACCTTGGTAGTGTTGTAATTTGTCTATTAATCGCCTATGTAAATTTGTAAGTGGCCTATTTTTGGCCTGCATTTTTTTGCCTCTAAGGCTTTTGATTGTACGGGGTTGGCACCCTAGTTTATTATTTTTATTAATAAAAAACACTAGATATACATGGAGAAACCCCTGTAGGGAAAAATACACCATAGAAAGAGATTAAAGTATATATTACTAGTCCAAAGAGGGATTACAACATCAATACACTTCTCTTAAAAACTATGTACAATCTAACAACAACTTGTTACCTACACAGTTGAAAAAGCTTGACCCAAACCACTAGCTCAAGGCCCTAAATTATAAAAACTCTTAGGAGTGATTACAACTATAGTATCACAATATAGTAGGCAGTAAAATCACCTAAAAATATGTTTTATACCTTCTTATAATCATGCATGTAGCTCAAAATATTTACCAATAGATGCTCTTACAATTGTCGTAAGGCTTCTCACCAAATTGGGCCAATATAGTAGTGTTGTATCATAAATGCACTCATACTATCTTATAATATCCTATGGTATTTGTTATAATTGTCATACATACACTTAAAAACACCTTACATGTGTCCAACAACCTGAATATAGAAGATTTCAAATAGGACACCTAGCTATTTTGTCATTTCCTTAAAGTCCAAATGGTAAGAGCGACTTTGTGTTTACATGAGTTCTTTCACCATCATTGATTAAACTATTTCACCTCTTATGGGCAAATTATAGATAACATTAGGGGAACAAATAATTAAAGGATTTATAAGGTTGATGACACCTAAATCCTATCATTTTCCCACTTGACATCATACATTGTAAATTATACCCATAGAGATACACAAACATAAAATTAAGTGCATTGATCAAGGCCCATGGCATTCCTACACCAACATAACTTATTTGTGGTCATTGGCTTCATAAACGAATCTACAAAATTATCCAAAGTGTCTACTTTCTCAATCGAGACCTAGCCAAACTCAACCATTTCTCACATAAATTGGTACTAATCATCAACATGCCTATTATGAGCATGATAAATAGGAATTTTGCCAAGCATATGACACTTTGATTGTCATAACTAACCCTCATTGCCTTCAAAAAAAAATTAATACCATTACCAAGTCTCTATAGACATATCAACTCCTTATAAGTGATATACTCTACTTTAGTGGTTGACAACACAACCACAAGTTATCTTTTGGTGAAATACTATGCTTTAGTGATGGGCAACACAACTGTAGGTTGGATTTTACTCATCCAACTCATGACTTCTCTAAACAAAGTAAACACATAGCCACTAGTGGACCTTCAACTACCCAAGTGACCTACCCAATATGCATTAATAAAACCTTGTATGTCCAATCACTTATCCACATCATCAATACCATGATAAACTAAATAGTAATTAGAAGTTCCCCACAAGTACCTAAATACCGTTTTAACAAAAATCCCAATACTCTTTACCAAAATTAGAGATAAACTTGCTTAGAACTCCTACTAGTTGGGCTATATCCGGTCTCCCTAGAGACAATATACTTTGCTTTTGTGGTGGACAACACAAGTGTAATTTTTCTTTTACTCATCCAAGTCACTGATCCTCCAAATAAAATAAACACATAGCCACTAGCAACCTTCAACTACCCAAGTCAACTGCCCAATCTACATCAACAAAACCTTGTATTTCCAATGACTTATCCACATCATCAATATTGTAATAAAATAAACAATAATTGGAAGTAACTCACAAGTACCTAAACACCCTTTTAACAAAATTCTAATGCTTTTTACCAAGGTTAGATATAAAACCTACTTAGAATTCCTATTTATTGTGCTATATCAAGTCTACTAAAAAACATTGCATACATTAAACTATGAAACAAACACTATTACAAGGAACATTAGACATTTCGTTAGTATCATCATCAAAATTAGGGCACATGTCTAAATTGAACATAGCACCAACAAGAGATGGAATATTTACTAGTTTATAATATTACATTTTAAACCTCTGCAAAATGGTATCAACATACTTTCTTAACCAAACCTTTTTGTGAAGCCGGTCCTTTTTTATCTCCATCGCAATTATACATATCGAGCATCCCCCAAGTCCTTCATATCAAACATGCTACAAAGCTAAGTTTTAAGATCCCTAATCTTTGCATTGCTATTATCAATAAACAACACGCATCAACATGTAACACAATAATTAGCATATGGTCATCAACAATCTTAATATAAACACAATGATCTTGTTTGCTCTAACATAACCCAACTTTGATGAAAAGACATCAAACTCTTGGTATCACATCCTAGGTGACTATATCAAACCATACACTGGCCATTTTAACATGCAAACCAAGCGTTATTTTTCTCTTAGAATAAAACTATCAAGTTTTCACATATGAATCTCTTCTCCAAGATCCCCATGAAAGAAATAAATTTTAACATCCACTTGATCAATCTCAAAATCACAAGTAGCATCGATACATAATAGGAATCTGATAGAGGTTATCTTAGCAACAAGAGAGAATATTTCGCTATAAACTAGAATTTGACCAACATTTTGAAATGCTTCATGACCAACATTTTGAAACTATAATTTTACCTGTAAAGAGACGGAAGGATGCAATTCCATTTGTCCATCCTTCAAATCAAGGGGTTGGGCCAGATACTATATGTCCATGCCAACTATCATCTAGATAAAGAGATGGATAGATGGAACTCAAGATCCGTCTATTCCACATTTCAAGATCCATCGATCGAACAACAAGTTTACATTAAAATCAACTCCCTCTCTTTGGGAGTAGCCCTTGGCCACCGAACCATGTACCTCTCTTATGACCGTCTGCACCAAAAAAATTCTTAAATACCCACTTGAATCCAATGTGCTTCTTTCCTTTGGGCAAACTAACATAATCTTGAGTGTCACAACTATCTAAAGTCATCATCTCCTCATGCATGGTCTGCATCCAAGACTTTCTTTCCTTGGAAGAGAAAGCCTCTTGAAACATCTAGGTTCATCATCAATATTCAATAAAGAAAATTTACAATGAAAGTATGGTGGGTTATACCTATCAAGTAGATTTTGTTGTCTGTAGATTTTGTTGTCTCATGGACCTCCTTGAGATAGGAGTAAAGAGCTCTACTTGTTCTTAAGATTCCTTTGTGTGCTCATCTCACACAACATCTAAACTCTTTAAACCATCATCTTCTTCTCCATCTTATTCTCCATCAAACTATTGTTCCACATGTGCATCTTCTTACTTCTCAATCCTAGTTTCAAAGTACATTATCTTTGTCTTTTCCTTTAGTTCTTCTTCGCCCAAGTAAGCTCTAAATTCCTTGAAAAATACATCTTTAGAAAATAACATTTTAAGGGTTAGACAATTCCAAAGCTTATAATATCTTACATTCTCACCATAACCTACAACTTGAAAATAGAAGATTCCAAAGGGGACAAAATAATACCATCCATCTTCGATTTTGTAACACCACTACTTAAGGCAATGATTAGATTTTCCCAAGAAGTGGGAAAAGAGCAAAGCAACAAAAGATGATTATCATCATCTTCACTATTAACATCTATTGACTTCTAATTAAATTAAAAGTATTAAAATGTTCAACAATAAAACCACCATCCTTCATTTTTAATACAAATGTCTTTTCATATATAACTTATTGTGCAAACTCTTAGTTTGATAGATTTCATCGATCTTCTTGAACAACTTGTATGTGACATCTTTTACATTGTTGTAAATGTTTATGGATTACACCGTGTGGTTTTTTTTATTGCATCAACATTTTAGATCAAACTCAATGATCCATCATCGGGATGAGTGAGTTGTAGGTATAAAAATTTTACCTACAACTCACTCATCCTGATGATGGATCATTGAGTTTGATCCAAAATATTGATGCAATAAAAAAATTCACATGGTGTAATCCAAAAACATTTACAACGATCATCATGAACTATGGAAATCTGATTGCTCTTATCTTTTATATTACTATTCCCTTAAGGTCTAATGGTTCTCTCTATATCATGGAGGTCCTCAATATCTCCCAAATAGAAGGTAAAGAAAGTGAGCCAAGATAAACAATTTTTATAAAAATTAAAAAGAGTGTAAAGTTTATAGCCAAAACAATGGGTTACATTTATGAAGATTTAAGGTCGTCGAGAAGCTAAAAGGAGCACAAATACAATGAATGGTTTTGTGAAATAATTAAGGTGGATTGATTTCAAGATAGAATTTTGTAGCTCTAAAACCCCACTATTTTTAGATCTAATTTTTGTTTATTATGAATAGATTGAAGCAATAGTTATAGGGAGATTGGTTTTGATTCATCTTATTTTTATAATTTTTTGCTTTGGTAAGGATTATTCTTGCAAATTCTGCCCAATTTTTATCATCAACATGGTTGACAACATGAAACAATTTATATAAAATCTTAAGGTAAGTCACTTTCCATTGTTCCAGTGAATTCTTTTTTAACATTTGCAATGAAGGGCGCCCATTGTGCATTAGCTTTGTTAAGTGTTTGCATTCTTGCATGTCTTTCTATTTCACATGATTGTATAGTTCTCATTCAAAGGGAAGAAGTGGTGGTTGTGGTTGGAGAGAAAGAGCAAAGCATCCATCTAAATTTGCAAACTGAGAAGGATGAGTTAATTGAAATAGCCAATGAAAATCATCAATTGATATTGCCTCTAGAGAGACCCAATATGAGGGGAAACAATGGGATTTTATAATGAGAAAGAAGAAAATGTTTAGGTTTGAGCATCCTAGTGGTTGTTATCACAAAAAATTCAACCACAGTGGATAAATAAAGAGTGAACATATGTCATTTCTCTAACCTAAACCTAGGGGATTTCTATTCAAGTAGATCAACCCCTACTATATGACATAGGGTTATTACGCTCTTCCCTCTCAAGTTAAATGCAACCTTTCCTGTCACATTTTGTATTTTACTTAATTAAAAGAGTAACCTATGATGCCCACCTTAGACATGAACTTGGTACACTTTAAGGAAGGTCACAATATTCTAACATTTATAGTTAACCTTGTTTCATTGGTACTGTTATTTCTTCATTATCTATGCATACAATTATTTCAAACCCTATACATTTGTTCTTTTTTTGGTGTTTGAAGTTAGAAAAATGATATTAATGAGAAAGTGTTTTATAATATTAAAAGCAACAAAACAAGGGTGCTAAACCTTTGCACTAATAGCCCATCGACAACACTAACACCTAAAACATGTATTAACCATCAACATGCTTAACAATAAATATAAAAAACACTAAAGAGTCTTAACTAGATAGTAAAATGGTACACAAGTCTTAACAACATAATCCAAGAGGCTTAGAAAGTTAAAACTAGCCAACAAGTGGCTACTTAAGCACATGGCTCTAGTCATCAGTAAGTAACCTGAAAAGATCCTTGTAATTTACTTCATTGTTAGCATCTTCACCCAAGACTTTTTTCTACATCAGACACAAGAAAGTGGTGGAGTTGTGCATCACCTTCATATTGAACTTAGAGATGTTGATCATCTTCTGCTCTATCTCCATCACCTTCTTCCTTATGGCCTCTGATTCCTCTATCGTGGTCCTATAATTGACACAATTGTGCACACTCTTCCCTTATCGATTGTCAGCCTCTTATGGCATTGCATCTTGGTTTAGGTCTAGGGGTTCATTTTTACCACTATGTTCAAAATTGTCACTGGTTGGTTTGTCCAAACTTTCTGATGAGCTAAAATAATAGCTCTTTTATTTCTATAGCTGATAAGTTTTTCCTATGTTTTAAGTTGCATAATGGGACAGTGTTCGAGTCATATGATGTATTGAAAGTTTGACTATGTGCATTCTAAATGATAATTAAAAACATTAAACCTTATATTGTATTGACCTAATATTCCTGTTGCCATGTGGATTATCATGGAAAATATCATGTGTGGATGTATAAATGTTGTGATTAATGGAAATAGATATATATGTATGCTTGTATGTTCTAACCTTTAAATGGAGGAGTAAATAAGTTGCTGCAGAAGAGGTTAGTTTAAGCCAGATGGAGAATCACGTCATGCAAGCAGTTGGAGACATTTCGGGGTGGTTAAACATTTAAAACAACATAGAAGATGGTGTTCAAAAGAATTGACAAAGGAATAGCGAGGCGATACCATATTTATTTATGCTTGTCTCCAACAATCATCAATCTAGTAAACACTACCATGCTATATTCATGGATGCGGTTTAGTTGAGTTCCACGTTTTCTGTGTATTAACTTCTTCTCCTTGCAGTCATAAATGTTATCTACCTAATTTCATGGGCATGATCTAAGTAGTAGGAAGTTTTTTATAATTTCATTATAAATAAAGACCTGCACCTCTTCTCAGAGGTTAGACAATGTTTTTCAGAACTAGAAGCATTTCTCTTATTTCATGTGTTGTATCGACTTTTGGAAATAATAAATAAAAGCTATGTTATTCTGAGTATATAGAATCATCTTTGAAGTCTGGATACACTCATCCAAGGGGGGCCACTTGGTGAGTATTCCTGTGTGTTTGTTAGATTAAGTTTTCTTTTTGCTACAATAGATGTTCTAGCGACTGACTGTTCCTGCAGCCACTGGAACTAGATCCTATGACTGTTCTTGCGGCCAAAGCAGACAGAGTAATTCTTGTTTGTTAGCTCTGAACTTAGTTAACAATTATTTAGTTAGAATCTTTTGTTAATGTTATGATTTCATGTATCCATTCAGTTGTTATATTTTTGCTTGTTTATTTCAAATAGATTTAGTTGTTGCAGTAGTGCATAATGACTATCACAAGAACTTAGTGCATATACAATGCAAACCCATTTCAAGTAATACATATGTGGGTTGACAAGTAAATGAACTTTAGTCATGGAGATAATAGCTACTTAGAATGAATGACTAATATTTGGGTTAAGACTTTAGCTCTAGTTATTGTTCCTATTGGCTAGGCAAACATTTTTCATGTCGTTGTCAGGGATGGTGTCAAGCTAAGAACCTGTTACAGTTATGAATTTTTAAGTTTTAAGTATAGTTGTTTTGATAACTTAGTTTGTTTTAAGTAATTCTCATGAATTTTCATGCATAGACGAAGAAGATATGCTCAAGGTAGATTCCTTCCTAAACGTCCTGATCATACAAGACTCAATCCATATGAAGCACCAGATGTAAACCCTTTTGTTGCACTTTACCAAGCCCCAGATAATTTGAACCCTATTGAATTTGAACTTTTTGAGAATGAACTTCATTTCCTCTTTGGACCTCTTGAAGAGGAACCTTATCCAATAACTCCTCCTCAAAGACCAATGCAAGGAAATCCATCCCCCGGTGAGAATAACCCACCTCCACCTGTGAACCCAACATTTGAGTTCCACATTTCTGATTTGCATGATAATCCTAATCTCAAGAACATTCCAACTTCTTCTCTTCCTAAATTTTATGGACTAGTGACAGAGGACCCCGACACTTTCTTGTTTGAATTCGATGTCCTATGTAGGAGTTATGATTATACTACAGATGCCCATAGACTCAAAATATTTCCTGCCACTTTAAAAGAATCAACTTTGAGATGGTTTATGAGTCTAGGGAGTAGTACAATCACTACATGGGATGAGATGAAATGATTGTTTCTTATGAAATATAAAGATTATTGTAGAGGGACTAACCACCATAGGGATGATATTTTTAGAATGACAGGGAAGGAAGATGAGAGTCTAGAAGATTATCTGGAGAGATTTCTGTAAAGCGGAAAATCGCAAGCGAACCCTAAGTGTTCCCCCCACCACTCCGAGGAGAGGGGAAGGAGGTCACTAGGGTTGACGGTTTTCACTTAGGGGAGACTTTACATTCAAAAGAGGGGTTGAAACTCACAAGATCCAATCCCACACAATGCAAGATTGGATTCTAAATGAGTTTCAAGGGTTAAGACAGCAAGGCTACCCTCTTTTGTAAAGAATGTAGATAGAAGGATTAAGCTAGGAATGCATGTAAAGTGAGAAAGATTCGCTTATAAATAGAGATAGGAATATAGGATGAAGCTGCGGACCTAGAATTAGCAGTAAAATGTCGAGACGACGTTGTCCTGCAAATTTGAGCAAAAGTTGACGGGACGATGGCGCCCGGTGTGCACATGGTCCTCCGAAAAATCCACAAAACGAAGGGGGATCTGTTCGTCTCTGAACAAGGATTCCAGATCTTCAATTACAACCGCGTACCTGCAACCTACACACAGAAAAGAGAGAACGATTGGGGGGTTAGGGATTAGGGGTTTGCCCTTAGGTCAAACCCCGGTTTTGGAATTAACCAAGAAATGAGAATGTTGTAAATGTAAATGTTTGTAATGTAAACAAGTACTGATACCTTGTTGTAAGAATGTTTGTATTCTTACATGTGAAGGTGTAAATGTTGTTGTATGTTGTATGTTGTATGTGATCTCCTCTTCAATGGTTGAATCCTTGTCTTGAATGCAACACTTAGCCTTGAATGGAGACTTAGAATGATCAATTGCTTGAAGGAATGCTTGAATGTTTGAATGTTTGAATGTCTGAATGTCGCTTCTGCCTTTTTTCCATCTTCTAAAACGGGAGAGGAAATGTAGTTTATATACTTGTCAATTAGGGTTAAAAGACTGATTTTTCCGACCTTAGGCCGACCTAGGAAGGTTATTTTCCAATTTGCAAACATAAAGACCCGAGACCCAAAAGAGACCGGGCCCAAAAATAGGGCCAGGGACCAGGGCGCTGGGCGCCATGGTCCCACCTCCCGAGACAGCAGGGTGCAAGAAGGATCAGGCCAGGGTGCTGAAAAATGCAGTTTTTGATGTCATGGACAAGTTTTGGGGTCTCCATTCAGGTTCAGTGTTGCGTCACCATCGTGAAGACCCAAATGCGATCGAAATTGCAAGTGTCGCAATTTTAGGACGCTACATTTAGCCCCCACTTTAGCGGGAGTATAAGCGTGCGCTCATACTTCCGGTAAAGTACAAGGAAACAACATTGAAAGACTTTCACCACGTCAAGGAGGCAAGATACACCAAGCCCCCAGTGGACTAAGGATCTTACGACTTCGATTGACAAAGTAAAAGGGAAGATCACGAGGGAGAACCATGACTGTCAGTAGTAAGGTTCCCTCACTATGAGTCATGCAAGAGAAATACCAAAAATTTTCAAGGCAAAGCTAAGTTCGCCAAGAAATTTTCAAGTATCCTGAAGGGATAGACAGGGTGTATGCCCCCCTACGTTAAAGCGATCGCACATGCCTCAACGGGGGTGATTGCTTTAAGGTAGTGATACATATAGAAAATGAGAAGGAAAGGAGCACGTTATCACAAGGATTTAGCCCCCAAGTGTGAGATAAACCCAAGGATAATAGACACAAAACACAAAGCATGAGGTGACTTCGCTTTCCTCGGGGTCAGCATGCTGTATGATAATTCATGTATATATCATATGTATGTATGCATAATTGTTCTTCATTCCCCAATCAAGGAAGGTCACCTAGAAGAAGGGAACACATGTGTCTTTTGAGTCAACATGAGAGAGACCAAAAGAGATCTCAATGCTTTGCATCGTCCTCAAGTAGACAACACTAAGGACAACAAATAGAATAATGAGAATAACACATAGAAGAAGTAACAAAAGAGAGGAGGAGAGAGTTTGCTATGCTAATGAAACTAGTCTAGCACGTCATCTACCCCCCGATCTTGCTGATCAATGTTTCGGGAAGGCAGGGAACACGCCAGAGGAGGAACATCCAACACAGCAGATGGAGCTATCACAAGATCCAAACAGGGGCTATGTTCATGTTCCAAGCCACGTTGTTCTTGTCTAGGAGCTAGGATAAGTGCTTTAGAAAATTCGTTAGATAGATGGTTATCAATATCAACAAGTTCATATTCACTATCAGAAGCAAGAGGAGTAACATTTTCAGCAAGAATAACATTTTCATCTATATCATCATCAAGATTTATAAAAAATAGGATCTTTAACTCACACAGGATCAAAACCATCATGCATCTTATGTTTAGGAGATCTTGGAGAAAATGGAATAATGCTTGTTGAAGGTGTTTTTGGAGATTGCAAAGTTTGAGAAGCAGCTGCCTGAGCTCTAAGATGACACTTTCGTCGGCGTTCACGCGCAAAATGATTTCGTCTAGTCTTAGTAGGAAGTGGAGAAGATTGAGGAGGAGGAATGTTCTCATCCTTATCACTTGGGTGTTTAGGTTGTGGTCTCTTAGGTTGGATAATAGGAGAAGAGGAAGGTCTCTTCTCTCTATAAAAGGAAGGAGGAGGAACTGCTCCGTATAAAGGAGGAATATTTGGTTTAGGAAGGAGACCAAGTCCATCATGACGAGGAGGTATAGGTCTACTTTTAGAAATTTTATTAGGCATAGACATAGTCACATCCATAGGGATGGGTTGGGAATCTTCTTGAGGAAAGACATTAGTTTTATCTTTCAAAGGAAGAACTTCCTTCTCAAGAATGATAGGAATATCCAGTTTGGGTGTTCTAGGTTCACTTAGAGATAGGATCATATCTATTTTCCACTTTTGATAAGATTTGAAAAGATGATCACTTCGCGGAGGAAGAGATTGGAATTGTTTAGGCCAAAAATAATCAATAGGAACGCTAGAAGTTCTTTCGGTTGGTTTAAAGAGACTATGATTGACAGTAACAACTTCACCATTATGGGGAAATTTCAAACATTTATGAATAGGAGAAGAAATAGCTTTCATGGAAGATAGCCAAGGATAGCCAAGCTTCACACGAAATTGTTCGGATGAAGGAATAATAGCAAAGTTCACATCAAGGGATTTGTTATGGACCTCAATAGGTAATGTAATAGAACCAATTGCAGGAGAAGAAAATGCATCAAATAATTTCACAATCACATCTGTTTTGTCATAGATCACTCGATTCAATTGCAAAGTAAAAAGAAATTCTTCAGTAATGATATTAACCATGCATAAAGGGTCAATAAGCACTCCATGGCAAGGTGTATTCTTGACTTTTGCAACTATGTATAAAGGACCATCAGGTGCCTTGATAGTTTCACTAGAATCAAATGTAATGGAAGGTTCTTTAGGGTTTTCTTGCTGCTCTACAAAGTTAATCACATTCGGAGTCATAGACACAAGACCATCAGATGAGAAAGAGGAATCATTAGTCTCAATCACATTAGAGGTATGAGAAGGTAATGGATCAGTAAAAATCTGAAGATTTTGGTTAGGAGGAGCTATAGATGTATTGCCTTTATCATTCACTCCTGAAACAGAGATAGTATTATTATCAATCAAATCTTGAATTTTACCCTTTAAAGCGAAACATTTTTTAGTATCATGCCCAGGTTGACGATGAAATTGACAAAAAGATTTGTTATCAAAATAGGGTGAATTAATCTTTGCAGGATCTATTTGCCTTATAGGAGGGAGAGTAAGCACATTTTGTTCCAATAACTTATTCATAATACTATGCAATGATTCATTCAAAGGAGTAAACTTTCTTTCTTTCTTGAAAAACTTAGAAATAGGAGGCACACCTGATGTTGCATTCACATTGTTGTTGATGATGTTTTCATTGAATTTAATGGACTCTCTGTTCGGTTTAAACTTCCCAAATGGTTGTTGACTACTATCACCCTTATCACTTGGAGCCATAGGATTTGCTTGTTCCATTTGACTCACAGTCAGTTGATAATTGTGAAGAGTTGCACACAACTGTTGGAAAGAAGTAAACTCAGAAAACATAAGTTTTTCTCTAATATCTTTTTGTAAATTAGAAATAAAGATTCTTTGAATATCATTGTCAGGCACTGGAAAAGAAATTTGAGCATACAAATGCTTATATCTACCAATGAAATCAGTCACTTTTTCTTTAACACCTTGTTTACAATGCATTAAATCAATCAAAGTAACTTTAGGACTTATATCGTTTTGAAATTGTTGAATGAAAGCATTTGCAAGTTGTTCGAAAGAAGTAATAGAATAAGAAGGCAACGAGCAATACCATTGTAGGGCTTTATCTCTTAATGTCCTAGTAAACAGTTTCGCAAGCAACCTTTGGTCATAAGCAAAATCGGTACATATTGTTTGAAACGTCTTAACATGTGTTAGAGGATCACCTTTACCATTATAAAGCTCCAAATGCAGGATTTCAACATGCTTAGGAGGGATAGCTCGAACCATGTCAAGAGAAACTGGGCTCGCAACATCAAATGTAGGCACACTAAACTTAGATTGATTCATAGAGGCAATTTGTTGCTGTAAAGAAGAGACAGTTTGTGCAAGATTGTTAATGGTCGCTTCAGTCGAAGAGTTCATATTAGATGTGTTAGATTGAGATGGAGGTATTATGTTATTGAAAGAAGGTATTGATTGAGAGTAAGGTGGCAGGACACTATGATAGTTAGTCATAGGAGATGATTGGAAAGGAGGAACACTACAAGGAGGAATGAAATGGTTGAATGAATTGCCCCCTTGCGTCATGTACATTTGTGGAGATGTAATAGGAACACTCATTGAAGGCATGAATGAAGAAGTCGGATTAAATGAAGGAAGAGGGTTAATTGAAGAGGAAGGATTGCCCCCATGACTGGTGATCATAGGCGGGATGTCTTGTATTGAAGTAGTCATTATGTTTGATGTAAAGGTAGGTATGCTAGCAATAGAAGTTGTCAACGGAATAGAATGATTGACTTGAGTGGGAGGTTGTGTATAACCTAAAGTTTCGGCACAACTCTTCATAGGCATCACATTCGAATCCACAATGTGTGCAATACCACGCAAAATATCAATTCCATTCTTATCACTTTGAACCATACGTTTTAGACCCTCAATTAATGAAAGAGCTTGACTATCGGGGTATTCTTGAGACATCCATTGCTGAAAATCATCAAATTGGTTATCCAATTTCGAAAGTTGTTCTACAGAAACCTCATGGAGAGCTTCTTCATCATTAGGAGGATTAGAGGAATTACCCGTGTCCTCGTTAAAAAGGCTATTCAAATTAGGTTCCATCTCCTCAGTAATTAAACCTCGGAAAGACTTAATTCTAAGGCTTCGTCTAACGGGAATAGTGTAAGTAGGGCTTATTGTTGTAAAACTCATGCACTAGAGAGGGAGAGAAAATTTTTGAATTTTAGAGGCAGCAAATTTCAGTAAAATCAGCCAATCTCCTAGATTTAAGCTGTTAAATGCAATCACGACAATCTCCCAAAATTTTGGAAAAAATGTCAGGGACCATGGCGCTCGGAGTGCACACGGTCCTCGCAACTTTTTTCGAAATTTTCAGGGATAAAAGTTATGATGATTTTAAAGCTAATCTGAAAAAATTGAGTGATTTTACGATCTGTAGATAGGCCAAATTAAAGTTGCAATCTCAAAATTGAACCCTACCAAGATTGTTGAAAAATGCAAAATTTGAATTTTGAAAAAGAGAGGGAAACTGAAATTTTGAATTTTATGATTTTAGAGGGAATACCAAAAGCAATGCAAGTTTTGAAATTTAAAAGTTGACTCAATTTCACGCAAAATTTGATTTTGAAAGCGGAAATCAAAGTTGTTGTAATTAAACACTTAATTTCAAAAGTCACAAATTGCAAGAATTTGAATAAAACACTGAAATTTCGAATGAATGCCAACACACTTTTCAGATTTAGGACAGTAAGAACACAATTTCGACACAAAATTTCAATTTCAACAATTTTTGAATGATTAGAAGCCTTAATCCAAGCAATCACAAGACCAACTTTCACTTTAATTTTGAAAGTGTTGTAATTGATAAAATTAGCCAAAATTTTGGATTTTAGCAGAAAAATACAACAAGATCTAACTCCCGAAATTTTGGAAAAAATGTCGGGGACAATGGCGCTCGGGGTGCACACGGTCCTCGCAACTTTTTTCCAAATTTTCAGGGATGAGAGATATTATGATTTTGTTGCGGAATCCAAACTTACAGCCGATTTGGAGGTGTTTTGATCAGTGAAATCATCAGTCAAAGGCTGAATCAAGAGGGTTTTAAAAATTAGGGTTTTGACTCTTAACCACTTAATTTTCAGAATTAAAGCACAGATATGAATTGACAATTTGTAATAGAATGGTAGATCTGAAATAAGCATTAACAATTAAACATTTCACGAGCTCAATTACTAAAAAGAAAATTTTAGGGTTTTTATGCAATTAACCTCTAAAATTTGCAAAAGATCAAACATGGAAATGTAATCAAGGCATCCAATTTTCAGATCTAACCATGAATAATCAGAAAGGATGTTCACATCGGGTTCACCAAAATGTAAAGTGGAAAATCGTGAGCGAACCCTAAGTGTCCCCCCCACCACTCCGAGGAGAGGGGAAGGAGGTCACTAGGGTTGACGGTTTTCACTTAGGGGAGACTTTACATTCAAAAGAGGGGTTGAAACTCACAAGATCCAATCCCACACAATGCAAGATTGGATTCTAAATGAGTTTCAAGGGTTAAGACAACAAGGCTACCCTCTTTTGTAAAGAATGTAGATAGAAGGATTAAACTAGGAATGCATGTAAAGTGAGAAAGATTCGCTTATAAATAGAGATAGGAATATAGGATGAAGCTGCGGACCTGGAATTAGCAGTAAAATGTCGAGACGACGCTGTCCTGCAAATTTGAGCAAAATTTGACGGGACGATGGCGCCCGGCGTGCACACGGTCCTCCAAAAAATCCACAAAACGAAGGGGGATCTGTTCGTCTCTGCACAAGGATTCCAGATCTTCAATTACAGCCGCGTACCTGCAACCTACACACAGAAAAGAGAGGATGATTGGGGAGTTAGGGATTAGGGGTTTGCCCTTAGGTCAAACCCCGATTTTGGAATTAACCAAGAAATGAGAATGCTGTAAATGTAAATGTTTGTAATGTAAACAAATACTGATACCTTGTTGTAAGAATGTTTGTATTCTTACATGCGAAGGTGTAAATGTTGTTGTATGTTGTATGTTGTATGTGATCTCCTCTTCAATGGTTGAATCCTTGTCTTGAATGCAACACTTAGCCTTGAATGGAGACTTAGAATGATCAATTGCTTGAAGGAATGCTTGAATGTTTGAATGTTTGAATGTCTGAATGTCGCTTCTGCCTTTTTTCCATCTTCTAAAATGGGAGAGGAAATGTAGATTATATACTTGTCAATTAGGGTTAAAAGACTGATTTTTCCGACCTTAGGCCGACCTAGGAAGGTTATTTTCCAATTTGCAAACATAAAGACCCGAGACCCAAAAGAGACCGGGCCCAAAAATAGGGCCAGGGACCAGGGCGTTGGGCGCCATGGTCCTGGGGGACCAGGGCGCTGGGCGCCCTAGTCCTGAAGGACCAGGGCGCTAGGCGCCATGGTCCCACCTCCAGGGACAACATGGTGCAAGGAGGATCAGGCCAGGGTGCTGAAAAATGCAGTTTTTGATGTCATGGACAAGTTTCGGGGTCTCCATTCAGGTTCAGTGTTGCGTCGCCATTGTGAAGACCCAAATGCGATCGAAATTGCAAGTGTCGCAATTTTAGGATGCTACAATTTCTATTCAGTGTCAAGAAGTCCAAGCATAGTACTTTAAATGAAGATTCTCTTAAGTTGATATTTCTAAGGGGAATCAGTGACAAATGCACAGATGCTTTAGACCTTATGGGAGGTGGTGATATAACACAAGCAACATGGAATGACATTGATCAAATCTGTTAGAAGTATTCCAGATATTCTTCTAAGAACAGTAGGCGTTTCAAGTCGGGAATTTCTTCATCAACATCCAGTAATGGAGCTCAGTCACCTTTTGAAGGATTTTAAGGAGGATATCATAAACAATATGGCTACTCAGTTAGATACACTTCAAGCTAAGAAGAAGCATGAGGAAGCTGATACGATACTTGCAGAATTTTGTCCACATTGTAGATAGAAGAAAAGAGACTGTAGATGTAAGATGGTTGCAAATCTTGAAGTTCCTGATTTCAAGACAGTACAAGGAGATGATGAACAAGTTTTCTATGTTGCCCAAAGAAGGCCAAATTTTCCAAGACAAAGTATGCCTCCTGATCCACTTTATGTTTCTGGTTATAGTGGAAATTCTTATGCACAAAATAATAATGACAACCTCCATATGCTCAAATTTTTGGAAATTATCAAAATTGGTATAATCCTCAAGGCCAAGGGCAAAATTTTGCCAATCAAACTCCACAACGGTAGCAGCCACAAGGAAATTGGTCTCAATCTCAGGGACCATGGCAACCATTCCAAGGGAATTGGCAACCTACTCCTCACTGGAAAGGAGGCCAACAATGGATGAATTAGTCTTCTAGTTATCAACAACCTCAGCGGCAACCTCAATAGCCCGCTATAATGCCCCCTCCTGCTGCTAATACCGTTCCACTTAAACCCACACAACTGCCTACTCAGCCCATGCCAAATCCTAATAGAAAGCCTCAACAGCAACAACAAGTTTATTCAGCTGATCCTAATCAATACCCAACTCATTCTCTTTTTATAAGTGATATTCACCTTAGATCCGAGACAACTTTGCCTAACCCGTCCCCTCCAGTTATAACTGAAATACAAAAGGAAAAGGAAATATCTAGCCCAACAACCCAAATACCTCATAATCAGCAAATACCCCCATTTCCTCAAAGGTTGCAAGCTGAAGAGATTCCTCGGCAAGAGGATATAAATTTTGATATCATTGATCAGCTGAAACACATATGTGTTAAGATTCCATTATTTTAGGCTATTAAGGATGTCCCCATCTATGGTAAGGCAATTAAAGAGGCATGCTTAAAGAAACCTGGCAGGAAGAAAAAGGATCCGCAAATAGTGCATTTAATGGGTCAACTGGCTGATATTATGTTAGGAAAAGTTTCAATTCCTAAATATTCTGACCCCGGTAGTCCTATTGTAAAAATAGTCATCAATGGCACTTAGATAAAGAATGCCTTAATAGATTTGGGAGCAACCATCAATGTAATGACAAGAGACATTATGCAAATACTTAACATAACCAGTCTCAAGCCTACTCCTATGGTCCTGAAACTTGCTGACAGTTCTACAGTTCGGCCTGATGGTATGATTGAAGATGTTGTCGTTACTTTAGACTCCTGGGAATATCTGACAGGTTTTATGATCTTGTCTCCTAAATCTACATTAGGGGGATATCTAGTTATCTTAGGGAGACCTTGGCTTGCTATAGCCGATGCATATATTGGATGTTGATTAGGGGACATGACTATTTCTGATGGAAATGCTACTGAAACTCTGGCTCTATATTCACCTACTCAGCCC
Source organism: Cryptomeria japonica (assembly GCF_030272615.1). Lineage (NCBI taxonomy): Eukaryota > Viridiplantae > Streptophyta > Pinopsida > Cupressales > Cupressaceae > Cryptomeria > Cryptomeria japonica. The sequence continues at coordinate 675,844,464 of NC_081411.1, forward strand.
CAACTTGATCAAGAACAAGTTGTCTAGCCTAACGTGGGGGAATAATTAGAGGAGGAAGTCAACTCTGTCAATTATCTTATGATGATTAACATAGAACCATTCATACAACTCCAGGATGATGATTCTATCCTTTCTAAAATTCTGGCAAATCAATATAATCTGGAGCAGTAGTCACAAGAGTTAACATCAAATATTACAGCATCCGATTTTCCTGCAGCCACTAACATATTGCATACCTTGTTGCCGCAGGAAATCTACACTTCTCATCTTTCTGAGGTGGCTCAGGTTGATCTTACTGTCAAGGTGGAAGTTGATCCAAATAAATGTTTGAATATCAACAATCAACTCACATAGACTCAAAGGCTAACACTGGTTGAATTGCTCAAATATCATCAACGCACTTTTGCATGGGATTACAAAGATATGCAAGGAATTGATCCTACAATTTGTACCCATCGTATTTATATCAAAGAGGATTGTAGACTGCTCAGACAACCACAAAGAAGAACCAATCCTGCATTAAGGGAGATAGTTAAAAAGAACTACAAAAATTATTAAATGTTGGATTTATCTATCCTATATTAGATAGTCAGTGGGTGTCGCCTCTAGTCATAGTTCCAAAGAAAGGATATAAAAGGCAGGTATGTGTAGATTATAGAGATTTGAACTCAACAAATAGGAAGGATCATTTTTTATTACCATTTGTGGATCATGTATTAGATTCCTTAGCAGGGAAGCGATACTTTTCGAACATATGCATATTTTGTTCTTCCTTTTAGGTTGTGTAATGCTCCAGCTACTTTTCAAAGAGCAGTGATAAGCATATTTTCAAATATTTCCCAGGATAACATGGAGATCTATATGGATGATTTTACCACTTATGGTTCAGAATTTGAAGAGGCATTGGAGAATTTAAAGAAAGTTTTGCAAAGGTGTGAAGATTACACTTTATCATTGAATAGTGAAAAATGCTTTATGATGATGCAGGAAGGCATAGTTCTTGGTCATCATATTTCTATAACTGGAATAGAGGTTGACCCAACCAAAATTGAAGTCATTCAAAACCTTCTTGTTCTTACAAAGCAAAAGGATGTCCAAAGTTTCCTTGGTCATGCTGGATATTATCGAAGATTTATTGAGGATTTTAGTAAAATTGAAGGACCTTTATATTGTCTTTTGACTAAGGATATGGAGTTTGATTGGACTCCTGCATGCCATGAAGCTTTCTTGAAGCTCAAAAATGCCTCGACTCAAGCACTAGTGCTCAAGGGTCCAAACTGGTCATTACCTTTTCATATTCATACAGATGCATCAGATTATGCAATAGGAGCAATTTTGGGGTAGAAGATGGACAATTTGGAGAATGCAATTTATTTCATTAGCAAAAACATGCAGGGACCTGAGCTTAATTATACTGTCACAGAAAAGGAGATGTTGGCAGTAATATATGCACTTAACAAATTCAGGCATTATATCACGGGATATCAAATCTATGTGCATACTGATCATACATCAATTAGATATCTCATGAACAAGCCTTCAATTACAGGAAGATTGGATCGATGGTTATTATTGATGCAGGAATTTGATATTATAGTTGTTAATAAACCAGGTAAAGCTAATGTAGTTGTAGATTATCTTTCTAGGCTTCAATTGTAGGATGATCCTGCAACTATAGATGATGCTTTCCCTAATGAACATTTGTTCCTAATAAAATCTCACACTCCCTGGTATGCTGAAATTGCAAATTATTTAGCTGCTAATAAGATTCCTTTTCATTTTTCTCCTAAAGAAAAGAGGTTACTAGTTGAGAAGAGCTTTAATTTCTTTTGGAATTCTGATTTTTTATTTTATACTAGACCTGACCAAGTCTTAAGAAGGTGTGTCAAAGAGGATGAAACATATGATATTCTTCATGCATGTCATGATGAGCCATGTGTAGGACATTTTTCTGCTAAAAGAACACCACTTAAGATCCTTAGCATAGGATATTATTGGCCAGCTTTGTATAAAGACGCAACTCAATATAATAGAAAATGTGATAGATGCCAACAAATGGGTAGGCCTACTAGATCTGATGAAATGCCATTGTATCCCCAAATATTGGTTGCACCATTTGATAAATGGGGATTGGATTTTGTTGGACCAATTGATCCTCCTTCCAATGGGAAATCCTATATTCTAGTATGCACCGATTATATTACAAAATGGGTGGAACAAAGAGCCATGACACATGCAAGAGATAATAAGGTAGTTGAATTTATCTACGAGGAAATATTTACCACATATGGAGTACCAAGAGAGATTGTTTCAGATCAAGGACCACAATTTACTTCCACATTAATTGCAGCATTGTTTAATGAATATAATATCAGACATAGGAAGTCTACTCCATACCATCCTCAACCAAATGGTTAGGTAGAGGTTACAAACAGGTATTTAGAAGCTATTATTACCAAGACAGTAGCTCTTCATAAGAAAGATTGATCAAATCGACTTCCTGAAGCCATTTGGGCATACAGAACAACATGGAAGACAACAACTGGTTTTACACCTTTTGAAATGGTGTATGGAAAAATAACCATGGTGCCCATTGAGTTTGAGCATAAAACTCTCAGGACAACTCTGCAATTGAATATGACTCTCTTAGAAGAACAAAAAGACTGCATCATGCAATTGAATGCTCTAGATGAGCTGAGAAAGATGGTTGTACAACACACAAAAATTATTCAACATCAATGAGCTAAATGACATGATAAGTATATCAAGGAGAGAAAATTTAAATCTGGAGATTGGGAATTGTTATATGATTCCAGATATAAGGATACAATGGGGAAGCTACAAACACGTTGGTTGGGCCCATATGAAATAGATGAAGTTTTTCAAAATGGAGCAGTTCGGTTGATAACAATAGACCCAATCAGATTCAAACTTTTGGTCAATGGTCATTGACTACACCTTTATCATAAGCCTGCAACAAAAGAAAAGTTCCTGCAACAATTTGACAACCAAGTGCATACCATAGTTCCTACAGCTTCTGTAGGAGACCTTCTTGCCATAGTTCCTGCAGCATCTAAAGGGGACATTCTTGACACAATTCCTGTAGCTTCTGCAAGGGGTCTTCTTGGTCCTCAATCTTAAAATTCCTCATGCATGCCCTCATAATAACCGTTTCCATGCTTTATGGAAATACCATTCCCCACTAATAATTTTCTCATCCACCTCATCCCATTTCATTTCTATTTTTGTCACATCATTCACTTCACATCACCTCATCTCATATTATGAATAGCTAATCGTTTGATTGCAGCATTAATTAGTATGACTGCAGGTATATGTATTATTTATTTTTCTTTTAATTATGCATTTATTCTTTCATTATGATTATTACTTGATATGATTCGCATAATCTGCATACCCTTCCCTCTTTCCTTTTTCACATGTGTGGATACATGTCATCTTAAGTTGGAGGGAGGGTGTTATATGGTTCAATTTATGAGTTGTGTAATTGTGTGTCCTTGTCCATAATGTGTTTTAAATTTTTTTGACATCATTTTTGAATGTGTTTTAAGCCTATAGCACGAGTGAGTATACCTTTCCTGCCGCCATAGTTGATAAAAGGTACTGAAGAATAAATAAACGATTATGGGGCATGAATTTTCAAAATTGTGCAGGATATTTCAGTCTTTCATTTTGCTATGATGATATTCATTTGTTGTGGTGATTGTTTTTGAATGTTAAGTTAGCCATGGGAGGAGCCCTTATCTGTCATGAGCTTGTGATTAATGACACCTTGCTGCAAGACAACCAATGTGAACATTACTTCTGGACCTATGGATGGATCGACTATATTTTAAAATTGACATATTTTAATGAGGAAACTGCGCATGAATTCATGCACACATTTAGTGAAGGGGAGGCTTTTGTCAAAGGGTTACAGGTCATAGCCACAGAATAGTGAATAGCCGAAGTCACTGGGTTGCCGCAGGATGGAGAACTATTTCCCGAGGCAAAAGATGCAAGAAGTGCTAGGGCAAAGTTTACCCACCCAACTAATGGACTTTTGAGTGTGGACAAGCAAGGAACTAAACAGACATCTCTTCCAAGAGAATGGCTGCAGGTTGCATTTTATGTGATGAAATATATAACATGTGATGGTAGGTACTCCAATCTGCATTATGTTCATTTTAAATTATTGAGTCATCCGTGACATGGCCGAAGGATGAATATTCTGAATTTCTTGTACCATCTTATCTCTATTAGTGCAAAGGAAACACATAGGGGTAGTAACCATTCAGTTAGTCATCATGGATTAATCAAACTTTTGGTAGAACGGTCTCTTAGAGATGTCTCACAGATGTTATGGGGAGAGTTCAAGGATATCGTGCAATTTGGGGAAGAAAATGTTCCTATTGCGGAATAAATTGTAGAACAAGAGGAAGATATGGGAGAACCCTCGTCTCCTAGGGTTTCCTCAGCAACCAAACCTCCTATTGCTGAAGAATCTTTGCCTGGTGCAGAAGCGACAATAGTTGAGCCAAATGTTGAGCAACCCTCCACTCAAACTCAAAGTAGAGTTGCATCTTCTATAAGGAAAGGAAAAGAAAAAGAAAAAGTCGATGCAGAGGAAGAGACCGTAGAACGGCCTCAAGCAGCGCAGGTTTCTCCTGCAACTAAAAAGTGCAAAGTAAAGGAAATTTTTCCTGCAACAGAACCTCCTACAACCACTCAGGAAATGCAATTAAGAAGGAGTTGATGGGTTAAACTAAGAACTCAAGCAACATGAGATGTGAGTGAAGTCATTTATGTGGAAACATCAAAATTAGGGCACATAAGTCAAACAGAGGATCAACCGCGGGAAGGACATGGAGCCAAAAGACTATCAAAACTGGCACAAGTAGCAGAGAAATTTGAAGAACCAATTGATAAGGTTTCAAGACCTCAGGTATTTACTCACAGGCTCCCTTCATGTCTTACTAGTTTATCCATTGCACTCACATTTTATAGACAATGGGAGATAGAAAGGGCTAGGCTACATGGAATAATTGATAAGCAACAAAAAGAAATTGAAAAGAGGGACAACCAAATCATCGAGTTACAAACCAAAGTAGATACTGTAGAAAACATGGTTCCCGAGTTAATGCAGTGTAGGGCTCCGTCGAGAGTTTAGGCTTTATATTTGAAGGAATAATATCTATGTTTCAAACTCAACCACATTGTTAGGGATCTTAGTCCTTCTTTGGATATATCGCAGTAATTTTATAATGTTTATCAAAACTCTCCTACAACAGTTAAGAATTTGTTATGTGAATTTTATTTGCATAATTATGTTGTCTCTTTTGATAATGAATGGAATCCCTTGTTGTATATTGGTGATATTTAGTTAAAAGCATGATGTCTTGGATACAAAATGAAATCAGTATGGGAACACAGGCTAGAATGCATAGGAACTTGGAGTTTGATTGCCCACTGCCACTCAGAGATGAGGCTAAAAACCCATGACATATGTACTATGACTGGCAAAAGTTGTTGACTAGACCTGATGTCAAAAGCCAGGTTTTACCATTGAGATAGGAGGTATTTTAGGAATATGAAAATTTGGTTGGAAATGAGAATCAAGCTGCAATTGAATGTCTGGTTCAACATTGGAATAGTCTTCTAGATGACCTAAAGCAGGGTGAACCCCATTTATTGCCCAATTATCATGTAGCCACACAAAGAGCTCCCAAGTATATCCACTTGGACAGGACAAAAAGCAATAATTGGCTACCTTTGATATTTCAACCACCTATCCTTATGTGGTCATTGATGGGATGCAGGGTTACAGACAAACCGTATAATGAGGCCGTAGAGGAAGCTAGGTGGACTAGGATGGAAAAGATGAAAGGGTTTTATTGGAACTTGGCTATAGGAGGCACAAGACAAGGAACCATAGGTGATTTACAAGTCAGTGCCTGAATAAGGAATTTTCCTCTTGCTAGAGGATCAACAAGACATTAAGTTGGGGGGCCAATGATGAGCTAAAATAATAACTCTTTTATTTCTATAACTGATAAGTTTTCCCTATGTTTTAAGTTGCATATTGGGACTGTGTTTGATTTATGTGATGTATTAAAAGTTTGACTATGTGCATTCTGAATGATAACTAAACCTATTAAACCTTGTATTGTTTTGACCTAATATTCCTATTGCCATGCGGATTACCATAGGTAATATCATGTGTGGATGTATAAATGTTATGATTAATGGAAATAGATATATATGTATGCTTGTATGTTCTAACCTTTAAATGCAGGAGTAAATACGTTGTTGCAGAAGCGGTTATTTTAAGCCAGATGGAGAATCACGTCATGAAAGTAGTTGGAGACATTTCGGGGTGGTTAAACATTTAAAACATCAGAGAAGATGGTGTGCAAAAGAATCGACAAAGGAATAGCGAGGCAATACCAGATTTATTTATGTTTATCTCCAACAAGCATCAATCTAGTAAACATCGCCATGTTATATTCTTGGTTGCGGTTTAGTTGAGTTCCATGTTTTATGTGGATTAACTTCTTCTCCTTGTAGTCGTAAATGTTCTCTGCCTAATTTCATGGGCATGATCTAAGTAGTAGGAAGTTTGTTATAATTTCCTTATAAATAAAGACCCGCACCTCTTCTCAGAGGTTAGACATCGTTTTCCAGAACTAGAAGCATTTCTCTTATTTCATGTGTTGTATCAAATTTTGGAAATAATGAATAAGAGCTATGTTATTCTGAGTATATAGAATCATCTTTGAAGTCTAGATACACTCATCCAAGGGGGCCCACTTGGTGAGTATTCTTGTGTGTTTGTTAGATTAAGTTTTCTTTTTGCTGCAGTAGATGTTCTAGCGACCGACTATTCCTGCAACCACTAGAACCAGATCCTATGACTGTTCCTATAGCCAAAGCAAACGGAGTAATTCTCGTTTGTCAGCTTTGAACTTAGTTAACAATTATTTAGTTAGAATCTTTTATTAATGTTAAGATTTCCTATAACCATTCAGTTGTTATGTTTTCGCTTGTTTATTTCAAATAGATTTAGTTGCTACAGTAGTGCAGAATGACTATCATAGGAACTTAGTGCATATATAATGCAAACCCATTTAAAGTAATATGTCCCTGGGTTGACAAGTAAATGAAATTCAGTCATGGAGATAATAGCTACTCAAAATGAATGATTAATCTTTGGGTTAAGACTTTAGCTCTAGTTATTGTTCCTATTGGTTAGGCAAACACTTTTCACCTTCCACGTGCCATCCTCCACTTCATCTTCATCCTCAACAACATCCTCATTGTCGGCTGCTTCCTCTCCTTTAATTCTTCCTCATAATCCACAAGTTTTGTTCACCATCTATTCAACCAACCTATTCAAACATTTGCGATGAACACTTCCACTCTTACTATCATCTTCAACACCCTCCTCTTCCTTGCCACTAACTGTAGCATAAAAAAATACCACTAGGCTAGTTTACATCTCATGTTTATTCCCCTACTTTAATGTGTCTCCTCCTCATCTCCTATTTAGATTCGATTTGTGTTAATTCTCCAGTTATGATTCCATGTACACTCACCAATTGATTTCTTACAGGGCTATCCTTCTCCTTGGGGCTAAATTTAGGTCCCTAACTAAGAAGGACCAGAGCGCCCAACGCCCTGGTCCCTCTTAGTTGGGAACTATTTTGAAACGGGAGAAGGGCCCTATCTCTCCGATGAGAATTTAATTTTGTGGCTTTGCATGATTGTTGGAGGTCAACCTGATCAATAATTGACCTAGATACCCCTATATAAAGATAGTTGATAAACCTAATTTCATCGATCCATTATATCAAAAAGCAATCCAACATCCTTGCGTCTGTGAAGCAGTCATCATCAAGCATTTTCAAAGGTCTTCAAGGTTGCATATTCTTCATTTAACCATCATTGAGAGAAATTACATCATTCATATGCAAGCATGCATGTGTGTGATTAGGGTTTTGTCTTGTTCATGCCATTTCATACAACATATGTGATTACATTCAAGAAGCAAAGTATCATCATCAACAATTGCAAATCTGAGGTATATCTTTCCAACATTTATTTCAGTATTTGCATTATTTCATTCATGATTAATTCCTAAACCGAGGTTTGACTTAGGCAAACCCCTATTCCCAACAATTTTCCCTCTCTTTTTATGTGCAAGAAACATGTATGAAGCTATAGTTTTTAAGATCGGTGTTATTCACAGAGACAAACATGATCCCCTTTAAACGATGAAAAGTGTAGAGGACCAGAGCGACAAGCATTCTGGTCTTGGCAATTTAGGTCGTTATTCTAAGAGCAAGTCCCAACATTCACATATTGCTCGTATCCATGTTCATGACTCTATTTGACGACTGTAGTATTCATGCATAATTACTTCAATTTTAGCCCATTTACCCTAATTTCAACATTTACACAATTCAACCCAAAAAGAGGGTATTTAATCCTAACCATTGAATCTAATAAGAATTTGTAGCCCTAACTTTGTTGGATTGAGGCTTAGATCTATTGGATTCACCCCTCTTTAATGTAGTGGTCCCTAAGAAAAAATCAAGGGTTAAACTACACCATTGGGTGAAACCCTAATTTTTCACCATTACACTAACCACTTCTCAAATGGTAATTTTGTGCTTTTAGCCTAGGGGGAGGGTCTTTGGCATTTTTTTTCTTCTCTATTTTAGAGGTGGAAGTTGAGAGTTTGTCTTTAGCTACCACACTGAGGGTGAGGGTAGCCGGGAAGCTAAGGTGAGATAGGGCTTTAGCAACAAAAGGATTTTGTAGGCATTTCTTTTTGCTAGTCCCCAGGGAATCAAAAATTGTAGTCGCGAGGAATGAGTTAGAGCATGAGCTTCAGGGGATTTAGGGCTTTAGTAACTGTTAGCTGTCTAGGCAAGAAAAGGGTCAAGTGGAAGTGGTATAGGCGGAAAATTAGGCCTTGGTGGAGGTGAATAGGTTTCTTGCCTTGATTCTTAGCCAACTCAAGAGTGTCATGAACTAAACTTTCTAGAGAAGTTAGTAGAAAAATGAAAGAGAGAGTTGATCATGGTTCTGAAAATGATTAAGCAGAGGAAGATGTTAATAGCAATACACTTTGGATCTTCCTTCTAAGGTAATTTTTTTTTTTATTAGACAAACTTCGCTCCAAGGGTCTGACAATTTGGCACGAGCAGATCCACCATGAAGCTTGATCGGTTCCTCATCCTCCTTAGAGAATTGTGCTAAGCTTTCGCTATCCACAACCCTGCTCTGCTTCTTTCATTTACTCCCCCTCATGGAGAGACCCTTCACTTTCCCAATGACCTCTTCACTGATCTCAAATGAAACTCCTCCCACAATAACCCTCATATCTACCCAAAACTTAGCAAAGTGAACTAAAAGTTTTCATCATAGCCATTTATGCATTCAAAAAATGGTTTCACCCCTCACTCTCTATAGATATGCCAAACAACGTTGTTCCCTTTGAACTCAACGTGAGTTCTAGGCTCAATTCTAACCTCGTCCCCACCCATAGTGAAAGTCGTTGCAGTAACATTATAGAACCAAAGATTTAACCCATTCTTTTTCCCATAGTCTATAGTTAGTTAGTAAAATAGACTTTTTAGCCTTGACATTAAGAGCCTTGGTTAAATGTTTGCCAATGGTGATGTAATAATTAAACAATGCCTACCATAAACCCCAAACATGCCAACCCTTTCCCTTTGAATCAAAAGGAAGATTACAATGGAATTTTCTATCACGGGGAATAGTGACATTTAAGACAAGCATTTAAAAAAAAATATTTTCTCTTAATAGTCATTTCAATTGCCTAGCTACACGAAAAATGATGAATTCTCGAATTCATTAAGCTATCCTCTTGGTTGGCCATGTGAGCGACCCATGCATAGACTGACCACCTCATCATCATAACCCCATCGCTATAAAGGTTACCCCATCCTTTTATCCTATTTGGTATGTAGTATCATGGATTGGGCTTCCACATCATCTCAGTGGACGTCATCCACCTCACAATTAGCTCATTATACCCATGGTAACACCATTTCTTCCAAGTGGTTCGCAAGAAGGGCATCCACGTCAACCTAGTAGTTTCCACCTCCCATAGTCATGCTCACTGCCATGAGAGCCCCACCTTTTTTTTTGCTTGGCCTTATTGCACACTTGGTTATTTGTCCAATTCAAGTTATTCAGTGGACCTCAGCTCCATGTCCCTCACCCGTCCGCAATCATATTAGGATCCTCACTATCACGTCTAACCTTTAAACAATTTAAATCCATTTCTGACCCAAATGATTTAAATTTTCTGTCGGTTCTTCCCATCCTTTGTGCCAGAAAAAATGAGCAAATAATGACACCTAAAATCCAAACCTCCCATTTTTTTGTCATTCAATCACACTGATTGGATTTACTCTCCTTTATAAGGACTCTTCGAACATTGGTGGGTAGACACTCCCTTATCTCCAGAGAAAGTGTTATGTTTCTAGTTAAGTTTTCTCCATTTCTCTTTTTGAAAATCTATTCTAGATTTGTGGCTTATATAAACCTTGTTTATTGTAACACTCGAGGCAAAAATGTTAATGGTTAGTGAGTTAAAAAAAGAGTCAAGGTATTATAATTTATTTTCAATATTATAAATATCTATATATAGTGCACATATTTAGTAGATTTAAAATTTCTAGTTCAAATCTACTTATAATAAACAACAATTTTATATATTATTTTATGCACATAAAAAATACTTGCACTTGACATTTATCAAAATACTTGATAATTACCTAAACTCATAACACACAAATATATGAATTGCACTTCCTTCTCTGCTCTAATTGTATATTACTTGTTGCTTCAAAACCATTTAGATGATGTTGAATGTTCTTGTTCTACACACAACAAAAATATAATAAACAACAATTTTATATATTATTTTATGCACATAAAAAATATTTGCACTTAACATTTATCAAAATACTTGATAATTACCTAAACTCATAACACACAAATATATGAATTACACTTCCTTCTTTGCTCTAATTGTATATTACTTGTTGCTTCAAAACCATTTAGATGATGTTGAATGTTCTCGTTCTACACACAACAAAAATAAATATTCAACATGTATATGTGTACAACATCCTATATTGCTATAATAACTCATGTCAAGATTCACCACCTAATGTTGTATCAAGACTTTTAAATGATTAATAATGATTAGGAGACACTTTTTTGATATTGTATCAATTTTTTAATAAAATACTTACTAATTCAAGTATAGACCTTTGTCAAATTTATGACACTTTATATAAATTACAATTGATATAGCCATTGCACCTTCTTTTGGTGCATGTACTAATTTCTAATTGATACAATAATTTTTTTTAATTTTAACTTCTTAGAAATATATTGTAATAATTTTTTATTAATAAATATTTTTGATTAGAACTATGAATTGTGAGATCACAAAAGAAGACTCATACAACATAAATACCTAAAAATAACACCACATAAACAATTTAAACTTAATAACAAAAATCATAACACCAATAAAAAATTCTTAATATTTTTATTATTATTTTATATATATATATTTTATTTTGGTGCATGTACTAATTTCTAATTGGTACAATAATTTTTTTTAATTTTAACTTCTTAAAAATATATTGTAATAATTTTTTATTAATAAATATTTTTGATTAGAACTATGAATTGTGAGATCACAAAAGAAAACTCAAAGAAAATAAATACCTAAAAATAACACCCCATAAACAATTTAAACTTAATAACAAAAACATAACACCAATAAAAAATTCTTAATATTTTTATTATTATTATATATATATATATATTTTATTTTATTTTTATTTTTTCTTGAATATATATCACGGTCCGATAACCTCTATAGTTTGTTCTAAAACTTAACCAATAATAAAAACCTTTTCATTTACTATGATTAGTTAACAGCGCTCCTTAACCGTGGTTACTTCCTTCACCCTAAATCTAAAATCCTAACTCAAAGCAGCAAACCCTAAATCCAAAATCCTAACTCAAAACCCTAAAATTCGTATTCTCTATATTTCTTTGTTGGGAGCTTTGTTGATCAGTCTTGGGCGGCAGCAGAAAGCCATCGGCGTGACGGAGGAAGGTTTGCAGCTTGGTTTACAACTCAGTTTACGAAAATGAGGGCCAAGGTAAGGTTTTGTTAAGGCTTTTCAGTTTTTTAATTTTCAAGGCTGGGTTTTTTTAATGGTTCAGGTAAGTGTACACAGTATTCTCGATCTGATCTAGGCACAAGAGGTTGTCTTGTTTAGGAATAGGTGTCAATGACTGTCCTATCTTAACGAAGCATGTTGTTCATTTGTACTTTGTTGTAAACTAACAGTGGAAGAAGAAGCGCATGAGGCGTTTGAAAAGAAAGAGGCGAAAGATGAGACAGAGATCTAAGTAATTCAGGATGTAGTTAGTGTAGTGCGTGGTCATCGGATGCAGAGGGAATTTATCGATTATGTAGTTAAGGATGGCTGGTGCCTCTCACAGAGGGTCCTCGGGCTCTTTTATCAGACCCTTGTCTGGTTAGCGGTCGAGTCACAGTGTCCATTTTGCTGCAGAAGCAGATCGGATTGCTCTGTGCACCAAGATGTCCTTATATTGTCGTTTAGTAGTTTTTATGCTTAAGACATAACTTTGAGAATTTACGGCGAGCGTTTAATTTTACTATCGATGACATTTGAATTTAATTGAGACCTTTCAGATTTTATTCATTGTGGTGTTAATGATTAATATGCGAGGAATGATTTCCTATGTGTTATGATGTCATTTAATAGATCGTGTTTTGTTGACAGTGAAGTTTTCAATAGTTTTAAAAATTTCCTCGTAGATTTTGTGTTATGGCATTTCCAAATTTTGGCTACGGTTTGCCAGTGTTCATGTGTATTGTTGTTTCAATCGTTGCATTGGATTTACGGAGAAGCAGATTGAGTTTTGTTTATAAGATGTTGAATTTCTAAAATACTGTCTCCTTAAATCGGAGTTTTCTTCTCGGGCTGAATAAATTTAATTTATTTTTCAAATTCGTGTCCTCTAGAGGGGGTTTCTACACGAGGATTTGTGTAGGGTTTGGAGCCAGAGCTTTTAATTATGAATCACACTTACTGTTTGGAGTTAGGGTTTCCATAAGGGTTTGTGGTCGTTTATCAAGTATTTGATTGTCTTCATTCACAATGACTGTATATTCTCTAAAACGTTCTAGACATAAGGTTTGTAGGTACATGGTGACTCTAGCAGAGTGCATTTGCATATTAGGAAATTGCTAGGGTATTTGTAGTTATCAGAAGAAAGGAATCAGATGAATTCTAAAGGATACGATTATTTGCATTTCTTTTTGTCATCTTCGTTTATTCATTTTTTTTTAAGGTTTGTAGGTACATGGTGACTCTAGCAGGGTGCATTTGAAAATTAGGAAATTGCTATTGCTAGGGTAGTTGTAGCTATCAGAAGAAACGAATCAGATGAATTCTAAACGATCAGATTATTTGCTTTCTGTTTTTTGTCATCTTCGCTCAGTAATTTTCTCGTGTGTTTCCAAAAGAAACTCACTAGAGTTTTTACAGTGTACAACACCTATTCTTCGATGTAAACTGTTTTGTATATATTTTGAATGATTAAAGTGTTGGAATAGGTTTATGTCTATTACAATCTAGCAACTTCCTCTTAAACTATTCATCATAGATCGGGTCTTTGTTATATCTATTAACTCGTCAACATTTTAATTGGCGCCAACAAAAACTAATCTTCTCAATTTTATTTCGATTGGACAACAAATTTTTTTTATCATAAACAACAATAAATTTTTGTCATTTGCTTACGATTTTTCTTGTTGTAAGAATTACCTAGAAGATGGCCTTTGCCGATGCAAATTCATTAACTTTTTTCATTAATGTCTGATTCGCTATCGTTTCAAAAGCATTTTCACTTTATTTGCAGTTCCCAGACTGCTGTAAAGCAACACTTCTTTGAATTTTGCATTTGCTGTTTATGCGTGGCCAATTTGCGTTAAGGTAGTACACGATGGGCTCTGACTGCAGAGTGGGTTTCCTGTGTTGTGATGTTGGGATTTAAGTTTTAGACGAAAAACTTACTTATATTGTGATTTGTCTTCATCAGACATTGAAGGCCCTTGTCATGTCATGACAGAACTGTGATGTGTTTTAGGTGATTTGCAAGTTCTTCAATCATTTGGGATTGCAACAAATTACTTCTTTTTTATTTGTAATTTTGTGTTGTGCTATTCAAGATATTTTAGGAATGGGGGCAGTAGGAATGGTTTTGGTATTCTACAATAAATTAAAAGTTTATTAGATTCGAGTTAATATGATTTTGATCTTTTGTTCGAATAAGCTATAATTTTCATATTCAATCAAGCGTAGATGATAAAATCATAGAGTAGCTGAAGTGAAAGATCTATCTGTGAACCCCATGATATTGGGGCAATCCCATTCTATTTTCGGTTGCCGCTTGCCTTCAGATAATCAATGTCCCCTACTTCAATTAGTTTGCTAACGGCTTTAGCCTCTACGCACTAATGAAATCTGAGGAATTGGAGATGTCAATGAGCAAGGTAACAAAAGGCATTGAAAGGTTTGCCGGAAAGACCCTGGTAAAACATTTGACAAATGATGCCCTTTTCTGTGCCTTCAGATAATCAATGTCCCCTACTTCAATTAGTTTGCTAACGGCTTTAGCCTCTACGCACTAATGAAATCTGAGGAATTGGAGATGTCAATGAGCAAGGTAACAAAAGGCATTGAAAGGTTTGCCGGAAAGACCCTGGTAAAACATTTGACAAATGATGCCCTTTTCTGTGCCATAATCTCTCCTATTGTAAAATATTTTACTTTCTTTTTCCATGCCAAACTCTTCAATTACACCATAAAATATGCTTCATATATTCCCCATCTCTTCCTATGATTCTAGAATATAACATGGAGCATATAGAGGAAAATGTCACGAAACATTTATATGTATCTATTTTCTGACAAGTCTTATTATCAGAAAAACAGAGGTTAAGGCTTCGTAATCCATGTAATTTTTTTGCATCAACGTTTCTGATCACACATCAGGATGAAAGAATGTTCAAGAATTAAAAAGATGGTTTAAAAAGATGGTTCACAGAGTGTGATCCCAAATGTTGATGCAAAAAAATTACACAACCAGAAGCATTAATCAGCAGCTATCATGGATTGTGGAAAAATAATTTGTTTCATTTATATGACGTGATATGTTTCAAAAACATGTCAGCTGTCTTTTTTTAAATCCATTATTTAATGTTGTTTTTCAGATTATATATGTTTTTACCGGTCATTCCAGTGAGCTAGTTGTAAAGCCCTATCTCTTTATGAGAGTTAACTGTTTGACGTCAATGCTTTGAAACATATCAACCACATAAATTCAGAATTTTATTTTGTTTATCAGATTCTCTATGTTCATTTTTTATCGGATTCTCTATGTTCATTTTTTGTAGTCAATCTTACTCTCACCTGCAACTTCCATTTCACTCAAATGTACTTGTTTCATCTGCATGCCATTCTCTTCTCCCAACAATTCTGTTTGTTATACGCAGCTAAATTACAATTAATCGCAAATTACATGGAAGTAAGGAAGGGAACCGTTCCTGAACAACAATGAAAATTCTTTCGTGGAATAAAACCGCTTGGTCAAAAGAAGAATCCTTTTAGTTAATGTGGAGATTATATAATGCTCCAAGAAACTAAACTTTCTCTTCATCAAACTGGGTGCTTTGGTGAAAGGATAAAGAATCATTACTGTGGCTGTAAAGGGGAAACACGGTTCAGGCGGAGGGTGCCTCTGGAGGGACTACTAATACTATGGAAACCTTCTATGATACAAGTTCAAATAGTTCGGATCAGGCCTGGAAGTTGACAGGCAAAATGGCCGTTTTTCCACTTTTGAACTGTATTTGACAACTTAAAAAATTAGTAGAACGTATGTATTGACATGCTATTTTTTTTAAAACTGTGTAGATGACACTTCAAATTATAAATAAACTGTAAAAAAATATAGTAGGTAATATATATATTAATTTAGAATGTTTATTATAAAAATACAAATTTATTTAGAATATTTTGAAATCGAAGGATTTAGAATATGGATGTAGTTGTTTCTAATTTTATAATATTTTAATATGATTTTTTAGAATAGTTCTATTTTTTCATATGAATTTAGAAACTTGTCATGATTGAAATGATAGAATATAATTGATAAAACATTTTAATATGAATTTTTACAATATATTCTATTTTTTTATATATGAATTTAGAAACTTAGTCAATTTAATTTTTTAAATATATTTAATAAGATTGTTAAAGAAACTTGTCATAATATATCAATCTGATCTTAAGCGGATCTTCCTTCAGGCAGTTAGGCTTTATAGAAGGAAACCTGGCTCTGATACCATGTTAATTTTGTGGATCAGAATTAACATTTATCTTGTTCTATGTATTATCTATCATTGAATTGTTGTATAAATCTGATTGCCTTCTTTTATGTTGCAGGAGAGGAGGAGCATTTATTTATTTCAATGTCCATTCTCACACATTTCATTTGGTATATGTAGTGGGCTGGATACAGGTCAAGTGATGCCTTGACCTGCCATGTCTTTTGGACATGGCCGATCAAGACATCACTTGATCGTGTCCCCTCACGATAATATATCATTTAAATTATTCGATATGATAAATGTTTGAATGAGAGATTTCATTTATCTCTCATTCAATCATTTATCTTACCGAAGCTATCATGCATTAACAACAGAGAAGAGAGCCTTTTGGGCATAATTAGATGGAGTTTTATCTCAATTTCATGATGAGACAATTTTTATTGGAATGAGAAAATAGGCGGTTTGACTAGGTTTGGAAGTTGCGATAGAAATGGAATTCTGAGGTGGACTCGAGAGAGTTGGCTTCAAGTTGGAGATAGGAATACCAAATTCTTTCATAATCTTACCAATCAAAGAAGAATAAATAGCATTTACAAATTGGAAAATCAGGGGCATTAGATTATTGAGAACTAGCAAATAATCCGTGATGAAATTATTCTCTTCTTCAGCAAGCTACTAAACAATGATTCAGGCTCAGTCCTAGCAGATCAAAACAAGTTTCTTTCAGCTATTCCCAAAATTATAACTAAAGAGTAGAAGAGGTCAAAAGAGCCCTTGATCAATAGCCATCGGATAAGGCCCTTGGCTTAGATGGGTTTTCATCAAGCTTTTTAAAGAAATGCTGGCATATTATAGGGCATCAAGAAAGTCGGGCAAAATTCTTAAGGAAATAAACAATACCTTCATTGCCCTTATTCCGAAGAAGGAGAAAGCCATCCTTTGCAACACAATCTATAAAATTTTGTCCAAGGTCATGATTGAAACCCCTTATTAATAGTATCATTTCGAAGGAGCAAACAGGTTTTGTCCCAGGTAGATTGATCTTAGATGGGGTAATTGTTGCCCAAGAAGCTATCCACACTTTGCAAAATTCCAAGAAAGCAACAATGATTAATAAAATTGGACAATTCAAAGGCTTATGATAATGTGGATTGTAGTTTTCTTTGTAAAATAATGCAAGCTTTTGGCTTTAATAACCAATGGATCAATTGGGTGTTTGAATGCATTTCCACACCAAAATTCTCAATACTGATCAATGAGATTCCAGAAGGATACTTTGCAGCCTCAAGGGGGATCAGACAAGGAGATCCAATTTCTCCCAATGCACCTGCAAAAGAAAATCTAAGGTATCAAGATATCTACAAATTTTTGTGCTACTCACCAACAATTCGCTGATGACAACCTTTTGTTTGGAGCAACTTAAACAATAGAGACAACACAACTTTCAAAATTATTGATCTCATATGATGAAGGCTGGCCTTGGGTCAATCTGTCAACAGAGAGAAATCGGAAATCTTTTTCTTCTCAACCTCCTCCGAGATAGAAGAAAGAATTCTAAAAATTCTTAACTTTAGTTGTGTTTATCTCGGAATCCCAATATACAAAGGATTAAG
Source organism: Cryptomeria japonica (assembly GCF_030272615.1). NCBI lineage: Eukaryota > Viridiplantae > Streptophyta > Pinopsida > Cupressales > Cupressaceae > Cryptomeria > Cryptomeria japonica. Next base: position 675,862,563 of record NC_081411.1, read on the forward strand.
AAACTAAAAACTATGGGACCCCTTGAAAGTTAAAATGGATAAGTCCAACTCAAATCTTTTTCTTCTCAACCTCCCCCAAGATAGAAGAAAGATTCTAAAAATTCTTAACTTCAGTTGTGTTTATCTCAGAATCCCAATAGACAAAGGATTAAGAAACTAAAAACTATGGGACCCCTTGAAAGTTAAAATGGATAAGTCCATCAACTCTTGGAAAGGGAAGTGGCTTTCCTGGGCGGGTAGAGGCTCATTATGCTTCATTCGGTTATTTTAGCGTTGCCCATTTATCTTCTCTCCTTTTTGGCACTAACCGCAGGAATGAATGCCTTCATAATAAAGAAAATGAGGAACTTCTTTTGGCAGAACTCTGAAGAAAAAAACAGAATTGCTTTGATTGCATGGGAGAAATTTCGTAAACCAAAGGCTTTGGGGGGTCTGGGGGTTCGTGATCAGCTTCTCTAGAATCAAATATTGGGTGCAAAACTTGTTTGGAAAATGATAAAAGAACCCTTGGCCAAGTGGGTTAGATTATTGCAAGAAAAATATTTGAATGTAGAAACTCAGGTAAAATCCTCCAAGGGGTTCCAGGATATGAAACTGGGGAGGGTACCCGAGCTTGGATAACACAATTTCAATTCATTCAACCGGACCCTGGTTAAAGTAGCATTGGGGCTCCATAATAAAAAACTATTTAGTTTTCTCGGAGGAGGACTCTATAATGGGTTGGTCCTGGAAGAGCTTTCAAGGTTTATCCCTATCTCTTAGAGAAATTGAGCAGCTGGTGGATATACTTAAGGATAGACAATTGGCCTTTAGGAAAGGACATGATTCCCTCATCTGGCTGCCCTCAAAACCGGGTCAATATAATTCTAAAGAAGGCTATCATCTTCTTGCTAATCAAATGGAGAATCATGATTTAGGTATTCCCCCAAAACTTTTCTGGAGTAATAAACTGATCCCTAAGGCGGGGGTTTTTGTGTGGCTAGCCACTAGAAGGAAAATTTTGTTTGTGGATAAGTTTAGGAGAATGGGTTTTCAAGGCCCATCAAGATGTGTTCTATGTAAAGCCCAAGAAGAATCAGTAGATCACCTTCTCCTTAATTGTCCCTTCACAACTAAATGTTGGAGATGGCTTTGTGCTAAATTGGTATGGATAACAACATTACCCAATGATATTGTATCTCTTTTTCAAGGTTGGCCAATCAGTTCACATAATGGTATCCTCAACTCTTTATGGGAAGTCAACCCTTCTTGCCTAGTTTGGGAGGTCTGGAAAGAGAGAAATAGGATAATTTTTGAGATTAAAGCAAGGAAACTTGTTCAGTTCTGAACTCTCTAGAAGTATCTATTGTTGAGAATATTAATAACAAGCTTGCTTTAGATCTATCAGTTGGCAAAAAGAACTTCACGGACAGTGATGTTCGGATAATATCTAGTTGGCCAGAGATCAAGATTCCTTCTTTCTTAGGGGTATTGGGGACAAGCAGAAGTGAAGCAGTTTGGAGTCCTCCGAATGAGGATTGGTTGAAGCTTAATTTTGATGGAGCTTCTAGAGGAAACCTTGGCCCCTCGGAGGCTGGGTGTGTTATAAGGGACTATGAAGGTAGTTTCATTGGGAAGCTCGCAGTCCCAATTCCGAAAGATACTAATAATATGGCTGAATTTACGGCTCTGATGATTGGCTTGCAAGAGTGTCTCAAGAAAGGGATTAGAAAGGTTGAAATAGAAGGGGATTCAACCTTAGTTATAAATGCGATAAGGGTGTCAAGTATTCCGAACTGGAAACTCAATACTTTGCTGGAAAAAATGCCTCTATATTTTGGAGAAATTTGACAATTTCACTTGCAAACATATTTACAGAGAAGCCAATTCAGAAGCAGATTCCTTATCAAAATTGGCGGCAGAAGGTATTCAACAGACTTGGTGGATAGAGGAATTCGACCTTGAAAATTGTTAGTAGCTATGAGTTTGGTTGACAGACATGTTTCCAGCAACAAGTAGAAGCTTAGTTGAAGCCCCTTGCAACTAGGCTTTTAAATTTAAATCTCTTTAAGGCTTTTAAACTTAAATCTTTTCCTCTAATGACCATTTGCATTAAATGTGGTCAGCTGCTGCTGAGGGGGAATGACCGGTTAAGTTTGTTTTTTCCATTGCGGTTGAAGATAGCTGTTTTGATGGAAAAGACTCAAATCTGAATGATTTGACATGGCATGTCCACAAACCAAGGAGTTTATTATCATTGCCGTACAGACAGATCTTCTAGCTCGTTTTTATTAAATAACTATCTAACTTTAACCATATAGATGCACTGTTGATCTTTTCAGTCTATTGCTATCTCTGTTGAACTCTTGTAATTTTGTGGGTCGGCTAAAGTTCAAATCAGACACTCCTGTCATGACAAGTTTGGTCGGGCTTCAAGAGTGTTAATTTCTGTAATCATTTTATCTTTTTTTTCTAATATAAACTTTTGGCTTTGCCGTTTGCTGATAAAAAAAAATAAAAATTTACAATTAATACTAGTTATGCCATAAATGGGCTTTGGACCACCCCCAATCTGGCATGCAATTATCCTTATGGAGACAATGCAAGCGCTTCTTCACCTTCAAGAAGCTCTACTTGTACCTATTTTAATCATCTTAAAGACGATTTGGAAATTTCTTATCTATAAAGACGAAACCCTTTCTGCCAACGATTTATCAATCTCTAACATTTTTGCTCGAGTCATATTTAATCACTCTAACAGTGGGGCATGGCTTGAGCTTCATTGTTGGTTTTCATGCCTACAAAGGACGAACCTCCTTTAACCAAGCTTTCATTCCCGTCCTTGACACCTACACGTTACAGTTGAGCCCTGATTCTGAAAAACCCTGACTTGGTATATGACATGCAACATTCTTCTTCCTATTCTAATTGGCTACTACTAGGAGTTTTTGGTGAAGCAACAATCAAGTAAAATTAGGGTGGCTTTTGATTTTAGTAAAGAACTTGTGTTAGGGGAGAGGATCTAGTAGTTGAATGCGTTCTAATTGTTGTGATAGTAGTTGATTTAATACCCATACTTGTTGATTTAATGTCCAATTTTTTTCACAACTTTGTATCAATAGTTGTGACTTTAAAAGTTGTTATTGCTATGATGACTACCCATGATTGAATGAAATGTACCTTTAATTGTAGAAAACAACCAATCATGGGATGCCACATGAGCTGCACAAGCATGGGGGCTTCTTTTGCATGACTATTGGTCTCACTTTTTTTGGGGCTGTTTTGGACACTTTGGCAAAAAGCATGCTGATGTGGCATCATATTTGATGATGTGGCATTGAAACCTTAGTTATAAGCAACTTGCCAAGTAAGCTGCTGAAAAAATTGGGAGTAATTTGAAATTTCCAAGTAGGATTTTGAGAAGCACAAAGTTAGGGTGCACAACTATTGGGTCCTCTCCCCTAGCAACCATAGGCACGGTGGATTTAACTTTAGATTTTTCCCATGACATTTTTCTCCAATAAACCTTGAATTTGAGCTTCAAACCAATCTTGGCATACAACGTCTTGTTCTTAGCCTAAACAAAATGACTTTACATACTTCATTTGCATGACTATAGTGCGACAAGAAGGCATGACAAGTGTATTTTTACTTCAATAGGGCAGAGACAATCCAATAGTAATGCTCTAGCTAATTTTCCAAGCATGTAACAAATATATTGAATATTGTAGGATTTTTGATTTTTTTGAAATGTTATCACCAAGATTTGAATGTATGACTTGTCACACAACTTGTCAAATTAGCACCTTTATTGAGAAGTGCTTCAAATGATTTTTAAAAGATTTGACTAGAACTTAATTATGATATTTTTAGTAATTGAACAAAAAAAAGAAATCATTTATTATTAGAACAATATTATACTTTTATAAATGATATCAAAAAGTCTTGATAAATATCAATCTTGTTATCCAACACAAGTGGATCAATGGTAGAAAATAAAACACTATTTGTTTTTGATTAATAAACCAACGTTAATTAGGGCGCTACCCCTTAACATAGCCAAAGACTATTATCATTAGAAAAACAGCTAGAGGCAGTAAAGGAAACAACAAAAAAGGGGTACGAACCCCAAAGGAACCAAGGTCAGATAGGATCAAACCTGCAACAACCCAAAATCCAACTCAAAGTTGGGGAGAACCATCCGAGCCAAAACACTTGTTGTTATCAAAATCAAAACATTATTTAACTTTAAATGATCACAATTATTTTTTTTAATAATCTATCACAATTCATTGTAAACTATAGAGTAAATTAGTAATATGAGGTACTCGCAAAGCATATGCATTGCTATCCCAATAGTTGTTCCATAAGAATAATATTTTTTGACATACAACAACACCACATTATTTATTAAATGACACATTTGTAAATGATTGTTATGATAATTTTTATGTAATAAAAAAGTATTTGTTTCATTTGTTAGTGAATGTATTTATGTTTTTCATATAATTACATCAAATGCGAAGGAGAGAATGAAATAATTTGCTGCACCTTCTTGCATAGATAGATTTTTTTTTGGTTCTCAATTATTGATTGATTTTACAATTTGATTTACCAAGAAATTAAATACATGTATTTATTTATATGTTTTTTATTAAATCATATTATTTTTTAATATTTTTTCACATAATAATAAATTAAAAATCAAATTTAAAGAAATTTATAATTTATATAAAATATTATAAATAATTGAAAGAAAAAATATTGTTTCATGTGCCATATTGTGGGAGTACTTGTCTTTATAGTATTGTAATGAAAATATATGTTATAAAGAAGAGGAAGAAAAGGAGGATACAAAGGAGAAAGAGGAAGGATGAGAACAAGAAGAAAGGAGGAGGATGGAGAGGAGAAAGAGGAAGGACGAGAAGGAGATGAGGGCATAGAGGAGAAGGAGAAGGAGAAGGAGAAGGACTTAGAGGAGGAGGAGGACGTAGAGGATGATGTGAAGGAGGAAGGACGTGGAGGAGGATGTAGAGGAAGGATGTGAAGGAGGACATAGGGGAAGGATGTGAAGGACAAAGAGCAAGGATGTGAAGGAGGACGTAAAATTATAATAATAAAATTAACCTTACTTTATTATATTCGTGTAATATTAATTATAATTGATCTAAATAAAATAACGATCAATAATTATAAAAGTGAAAATAAGTATTTTTTGAATGATTAAATACAAAATATTTAAATATGCAATTAAAAGTTATTAAATTATTTTCTATATTTTAAAACGATTAAACGAATTATGATTTAAAAAAATGTTAAAAAAATAGAATGATTAAAAAATCTATACAAAAATCTATTATTAAGAATATATACAATAATTAGGCTTATTTTTTAATAGAAATATTTACATTAAATTTAATTTACATGGTGTGAATCAAATTCTTATAATTGATATGTTTGTATAACAAATCATTTAATTTACAATATTACGAATAATATGCTTGTTAATGGGCCCCATAGGGTCAATCCTATTGCCAACAAATAAGAGGAATCAAAATGGAAAAAATCAGAGTGATGGAGTATCTATAGGGGAAATCCAGGACAAGTGGCAGTGTTGGCTATTAATCTGGGGTTACAATTATCAATTCAAAATGTGCATCTAGAAGGGTGACTTACAAATTATTGTAAATGCAATTGTGAAAGAGGAGACTCAAATTGAAAATTGAATAAGTTCATTCGCCTTCTTTTTTTTTAAATTAAACACTTTTCAAAGTTTTAAAATCTCACACATTAAGAGGGAAGGGAATGTGGAGGCAGATGAACTGTCAAACTGGGGTGCGGAGAGAGAGAAGGGACCATGTTTATTGGGGGTGAATATTCAAGAGTTAGTTAAGGTGGTTAATTCTTGCATTGAATGAGGGGTTTGTGTTGTGGCTTTGCTGAGGTGGATCAAATTTCAAAATTTCGGTTAATCCATAAGAGTGTATTTGGGCCTTTGATTGATAAGACAGTGTGTTGGGGAATGCGAGATGGGATGGTTTGCATGCGGAGAGCATGCAATGAAGATAAGTGATGCTGCCAGTGTGACAAGGAAAAAAAACCAAAAAAGCAATTCGCCCGCAACAACATTAAAACCGTTTTTTAGTTTTAAAACTTTGATTTATTTTTGCGAATAAAGCATGCCCATCACATGCGTTGATAGCTGTGTTTTATAACAGTCAATGCTTTGTTTTATGCTTTTTTTTTCTCTTAGTTTTTTCTAGGAAGCCTCGAATTATATGAGGCAAACAAACTCTTTAAATATAGGAGGCTTTGTATCTTTTTCAATAGATTGCAATAAGAAAGGAATTTGCTCAATACTGTTTCAGAGTAATTTGTTTTTGAAGAGGGCATAGTGAATATAATAGTTTGTTAATCAATTTTATTTGCAGTTTCATTTATCTCTGTTATTTGTTTTGTTATTACTACTGATTACAGTTGGAGGGGTTGTTCAAAATCTACATGTGGTATTAGAGCTGGTATTTCTTTTGGGTTGAAGTTTTTTTTTCCTGTTATAATTTTGCCAAAGTTTATCATGTCAAATTCTAACTCTTTACCTATCCCTTAATTTGATGGAAATGAGTATGACTATTGGTGCATCAAAATGATGACCTTTTTGACATGAAAAGATTTATGGGAGATTGTTGAATCAGGTTATATAGAGCCATCTGATTGGAATGCTCTTTCTGTCAATGATAGAATATCCAAGAAGGAAGCTAAGAAGAAGAATGCTCAAGCCTTATTTCACATTCAAATAGCTTTTGATAAGAGTTTGTTTCCAAGAATTGTAGGAGCAAAGACAACTGAGGATGCCTGGAAGACTCTAAAAGAAGCTTACCAAGGCAGTGATAAAGTTAAAGTTGTCAAGCTCCAGACATTGAAGAGAGATTTTGAGAATTTGAAGATGCAAGAGGCTGAAAATATAAGCGAATATTGTGTTAGAGTCAAAGATGTGGTCAATAAAATGGCTACTCTTGGGGAAATTGTAAGCAATGAAATTTTGATAAAAAAGGTGTTGAGATCTTTGACACCCAGATGGAATCATGTTTCCATAATCATTGTGGAAAGCAAGGATTTGACAACCCTTGAGTTTGATCAATTGGTTGGATCCTTGATGTCTCATGAAGAAAGATTGAAAGATTTTTTTGAAGGTGTAGAGAAGACATTTTCCTCCAAATTAAAAATCACAAAGAATGATGATCCCAGCAGCAGCAGTACCACAAGCAACCAAGGCCAAGGTAAAGGGCAAAGCCAAATTTTCTCAAGAGGAAACAAAGGTAGAGGTGGCTCAAGAGGAAGAGGTGCTTCCAAAGGAAGAGGTAGAGGCATATTTGATAAGAGAAATGTTCAATGTTACCATTGTAACATGTATGGCCAATTTGAAAGAGAATGCAGATTGAAAGAAGGTAAAAGTGCTAACTATGCTCAAGAAAGTAGTGAAAATCCCCCTGATCACCTATTTCTATCTAATGCAAAAGGTGAAAATACTAGTAAAGATGTTTGGTACCTAGATTTTGGATGCTCTAACCACATGACAGAGAATGAGAAGTTGTTTTCAACAAAGGATGAAAGTTTTAAATCCAAGATTCAGCTTGGTGATGATAAATCATTGGAGATTGTGCCAAAAGGAGGTGTGGAAATTCACACAAAAGAAGGTATAAAGAGTATTCATGATATTTATTATACTCCACAGTTGAAGCACAATTTGTTAAGTGTTGGACAACTATGTGAAAAGAACTATAAAGTTGTTTTTGAGAATAATACATGTACTATCTATGATGAGAATCAGGGCAATAGGGTGATCACTGTTGTGCCTATGATAAGAAATAGGACGTTCCCCTTGAGGTTTGGTGAACATAACAGTAGTTTGGAAAATATGGCATATGAGGATTCAAGTTGGTTATGGTATCTCAAGTATGGACATTTAAATTTTCACAGTTTGAAGCTTCTCACCTTGCATGCATTACCTTGCATGCATTAGTTTCTGGTTTGCCCAAGGTTGAGGAGCATAAGGAGGTTTGTGAAGGATGTGCTACAGGTAAGCATGCAAGGGAAAATTTTCCAAAGGGCAATGCATGGAGAGCCCATCACCCACTTTAGCTTATTCATTCAGATATATGTGGTCCTATGCAAACTAAGAGTTTGGGTAAGTCATCATATTTCATCACTTTTATTGACGATTACTCATGAAATTGCTGGATATGTTTTTTGAAAGCCAAAGATGAATCCTTGGATACATTCAAGAAGTTCAAAGCCCTTGTGGAAAATGAGAAAGGGTACAAAATCAAATGTTTGAGGATTGATCGTGGAGGAGAATTTTGTTCAAAGGCTTTCCAAATTTATTGTGATGTGAATAGAATTAAGAGACAACTTACTACCATATACACACGTCAATAGAATGGAGTAGCTGAAAGGAAGAATCGTACAATGGTTGAAATGGAAAGGTGCATGTTACAAACCAAGGGTTTGAGCAATTCTTATTGGGAGGTGCAGTTGCTACAACATTATACATCCTCAATCGAAGTCACACTAGTGCATTCGAGAAGATGCCTCCTTATGAAGCTTGGTATGAGATAAAGCCTAATGTTAATCATTTCAAAGTTTTTGGTTGTTGGCTTATGTGCATGTTCCTCATCATAATAGACAAAAGTTAGATGCCAAAAGTGAGTCATGTATTTTTATTGGGTATAGTGAGAAAAGTAAGGCTTATAGATTGTATAATCCCATCATTAATAATCTTATTATATCAAGAGATGTAATTTTTGATGAAGGGGGAGTTTATGGTCATCAAAAAGGCCATGTTGAAAAACCAAAACCTGTTTTGAATGATGTTAGTGAGAAGCCCACTAATGATTCTGTTGCGAATGCTATGAGTCCACCAAGTAGCCTCTCATCTAGTTATTCAAGTCCTAGATCAATGTCAAGTGCAAGTCCAGGTTCAAGTCCCAGTTCTACAAGGAAGGTAAGAAGGTTGAGTGATATTTATTAGAGGAGTGCAAATCAAATACATGAAGAAAACCCAATAGGCGAGACTATGAATTTTTCTTTATTAGCCAAGGCTAGTTTTGAACCATCATGTTTTGAAGATGCATGTACTAATGAAGTTTGGGTGCAAGCAATGAAAGAAGAGATGGATTCCATCCATATGAATGATACTTGGGAGTTGACGGAGCTTCCACATGACAAGAAGAAGATTGACACCAAATGGGTCTACAAGACCAAGTTTAACAGTGATGGGAGTGTTAAAAGACACAAGGTAAGATTAGTTGCTAAATGATTCACACAAAAGTATGGAATTTATTATGAAGATACATTTTCACTAGTAGCAAGACAAGAGACCATTAGAATGCTGATTTCATTAGCAGCTCAGAAGAAGTGGAGCATACATCATATGGATGTGAAAAGTGCCTTCTTGAATGGGTATTTAGAAGATGAAGTATATGTGGAGTAGCCACAAGGTTTTGAAGTAGAAGGAAAAGAGAATCATGTCTACAAGTTGAAGAAGGCTTTGTATGGCCTCAATCAAGCACCGAGAGCATGCCAAGATTGATGGATACTTTCAGTAGAATGGATTCCAGAGAAGTAAGAGTGTTCCTACCCTTTACTACAAACAAGAAGGTATTGATATTCTAATCATAAGCCTGTATGTTGATGATCTATTGTATATGGGTAGTAGTTCTACGATGAAAGATGAATTCAAAATTGCTATGATGAATGAATTTGAGATGAATGATCTTGGTCTCCTGAAATATTTTCTAGGATTGGAGGTTTATCCAAGTAAGGATGAGATTTCCATTTGTCAAACAAAGTATGCACATGATATGTTGAAGAAATTTGATATGGCTGATTATAATCCTTCCTCCACTCCTAGTGCTCATAGATTTGTGTTTTGTAGAGATGATGGTGCCGATTTAGTTGATGAGACAACTTATAGAAGTATTGTGGGGAGCTTGATGTTTCTAACTCACACAAGGCTTAATATTGCATATTCAGTTTCACTTGTTTCAAGGTATATGATAAATCCGTCAAAACTACATATGAAGGTAGCTAAGAGGATTTTGAGGTATGTGAAAGACACTCTAAATTTTGGTATTCATTACTACTCTTCTAAAAATTTCTATTTTTTTGGCTTTAGTGATTCAGATTGGGGAGGTAGTATGGATGACCGTAAGTCTACATCAGGGAATTGTTTTTCTTTTGGTTCTGGATTGATTACTTGGAGTTCAAAGAAGCGAAGTATTGTTGCCCTCTCATCCATATAAGCAGAGTATGTTGCGGTTACTTCAGTGGGTACACAAGCCCTCTGGCTTAGAAAAATTCTTGAAGAAGTTGGAGAGAAACAAATTCAACCTACAATGATTTATTGTGACAATGTAAGTGCCATCAAGTTAGCAAAGAATTCGGTTCATCACAACAGAATAAAGCATTTTGATATGAAATATCACTTCATTTGGGATTCGGTACAAAAGAAAGAAGTTGAATTAAGACACATCAACACTCAAGATCAGCTAGCGGATATCTTCACCAAAGTAGTTGCAAAAGCTCAGTTTTTGGCACTTCGAGATCAGATTGTGAGCCCTCTCAGCATCAAGGAGGAGTATGAAGATAAGTGATGCTGCTAGCGTGACAAGGAAAAAGAACAAAAAAAGCAATTTGCCCGCAGCAACATTAAAACAATTTTTTAGTTTTAAAACTTTGATTTATTTCTGCGAATAAAGCATGCCCATTGCATGTGTTGATAGCTGTCTTTTATAGCAGTCAATGCTTTGTTTTTTTTGTTTTTTGTTTTCCTCTTAGTTTGTTCTAGGAAGCCTCGAATTATATGAGGCATACAAACTCTTTAAATATAGGAGACTTTGTATATTTTTCAATAGACTGCAATAAGAAAGGAAATTTGCACAATACTGTTTCAAAGTAGTTTGTTTCCAAATAGGTCACAATGAACAAAATAGTTTGTTAATCAATTTTATTTGCAGTTTCATTTATCTTTGTAATTTGTTTCGTTATTACTACTGATTACTGTTGGAGGGGCTGTTCAGAATCTGCATGCAATGTATCTTATCCTATGAGACCTTTCAGAAAGTTGTGTGGATGAATCTCTTCATACAAAATAGAGGTGCAAATGATGCCTTTTCAACAGTAAGGATGCCGCTGTTGCTAAGGCTGCCATACCTTTCAAGTTGCTTGGTAAAGCTGTGTTAGAGTTGAGAGATTGATATTAGTAATTCATTGCTTCTTTCATTTGTCATATTCCTCTCTTAGAGCAGTGCTTTTTGGTTGTGTGTGCGGGTTCTAACGAGGTGATGGAGAGATAATGGAGTGCAAATTTGTTATACAATGGTTGTGTGTGCGGGTTCTAACTTTTGATTGAGTACAAGGGGCATTTAAAGGTATTGTTTTAGAGGAAAGAATGAGAAACATCTTCAAGATAGAAGACCCTCAATTCTGATGGTGGATATGTTTTTGGGTGAGGCCTATATGAAGTCAACTTTTAGATTTCGTACAAATACAAATGTTGCCTCTATCTTTCTAGCTTGGTGTTTGGAGCTGGGGTCAAAAGAATATGTGAAGTGGGTTATGAGGGAGTGTGTGAGGGAGGAGTGAAAAGACGGGCTGAACACCTTCCTCGTTATGGCTCATCTGAGAGAAGGATTCATCACTATAAGTGGTGAATGGATGCATGCTGCTGAGTTTGAACCCCCCTCTAAGGCTATTTTTGGTATGGGGAGTAGATGATGATTGTGAGGTTCGAAGAGATGAAGCTTGAGAAGGATGGAACCATATCAAAGAGTACCTAAGGAATAGGGAAGTCACTATCCAGGAGGTTGTAGAAGAGAAGAAGAGAAAAAAGAAGCAGGTCTTCAAGAAAGAAGACTAGAGTAGGAAGTTGTAGAAGAGAAGAAGAGAAAAAAGAAGCAAGTCTTCAAGAAAGAAGACTACTAGTTAAGCAAGGAAGGCTTCTAGGTGAATCTTCAAACTAGTAAAAGAGAGGCTAATTGTGAGTTAGGAATATATTGTCTTTTTTGGTGTATGTTTGGATGTTATTGAAGATGGTGAAAAGGAGATTGAGGTGGATTAGTTAGTAAACATGCAAATCAAACACGGAAGGATATGAAATCAAAGACATAACTCAAAAACACATAAAAACATGAATAATATGCATATACCTCACAATCTTTTTACCTCTCCCTCGGATTGAGCTTGATGAAGTGAAGGCACCCCTTGATGATGCTCTACTTGATGTGCTCCTTTGGTTGCTTTATGTGGATGGCTCTCCAAATATTGTGCACAAATGGATTAAGATGGATCTTGAGAAATGATATGGATGAGATGATTAAGTGTGGATGAGAGATGATTTTGGCATGGTAAGGATGCTATGATGACTTTTCTAGGCTCAAACTAGCAGCATAAGATTACTAAACTTGGAGATGATGAATGAAGGGATGGAGTCTTCAATTTATAGGAAGAGGAGAGGAAGAATGGATGGCTAGGATGGATCCAAGATGAAAGGCTAGGATTTCTTGTGAGCTCACACAAGGCCCAAGAGAGGGTGTGGAGACCAAGAGATATGCCTTAAAGGAATTTCTTGTCTCCACACTCCTCAAGGTGTCCCAATGTGCCTTGAGAAGAGTAAGGGATGGGACATTCCTTGAAGAATGGGGAGGAGGAATTTAAAATTATTCAAAAAGGGACGATCATGGGGATTGGAGGAATAAGAAGGAATTAAAAATTCCTTGGGAGAGGAGATGCCTAGAGGAAAATCTCACATTCACCTAGGAAAAGAGCATTTAAGGATAGTGGTTGGATGGAAGGGACAAGGAGTTGACTTTGTGGCTAATCATAATGATTAGCCACTAGCAACTCATTAGGAGGGGGATTAGAGGAAAGGTTAGGTGGGATGGGATTTGTAGGAGGATTTGACTAGGAGAGAGAATGAGTAGAGGGAATTAAAAATTAGAAGAATAAGGTTAAGTGAGTGTAGGGAATTTCTAGAAGAATTTATTAGGTTAATGATGGATTAGGAAGATGATTTGTAGGAATCATGTAGGTTAACTAATTAATTGAAATTAATTAGCTAAGGGGAGGATTTGAGAAGATTTAATTTTTAGAAGAATAAAACGAGGAGTTGATTTATTAAATAAATCAATCACATACTATAGTGACAATATCAATTATAATTAATTAATATTGAGGAGAATTAGAATTTGCATAATTAATTAATAAATTAATTATGTGATAAATTAAAAATAATTAAAATAATTATTTTTAAGTGTCTACAATTATTATATTTGTAATGTAGTAGTATATTTTAGGTAGACGTAGGGTTGGTGAATCACTATATGTAGTTGAATCATTATGGATAACTACTTTGTATTGGAGTGATAGGCTGATATATGGCTTTGCCATTGTTGTAATAGCTTTATGTAATAGTTTTATTATTAATATCAATACAAAAAACTTTTACTTATCAATTTTTTTTACAAATAATAAAAAATTAAAAAAACTATTTAAAATAGAATATTTTTTAAATATAAAGAAATAAAAAAAAAACCTAAAAAATTATCATTCCTAAAAATTGCTCATATAACACCAATTTTTTTAAATCAATCGATAAATAATTTCTACAATATATTAAGTTAAATATATAAATCTCAACTTTATAAAAACCAAGTTTATTATTGGAAACAAAAATAATAACTAGTTTTGATTGGTGCAATATAATTGATTAATTGAACTCCACTGAGTGCAATTATTATCTACTATAGACATATAAAAATGGTATCGAGACTAGTGAGCTGTGGTATTACTTATGACCCTCGAATAAATAGTCTTTTTGAAGTGTATTCTTTGTAACCAACCCTGTTGAAACATTGGAGATTTGAACACATCCTCACATAATATACACTTATTGTTTAGATTAGGCAATAATGGTTATGTATTTTGTGTTGTGTTTGCATTTGTTACTTCAGAAAATCATCCATCAGCATTAAAAACTTAAGGCAAAACACCAAAATCATAGAAAACAGTCAAACTAGGGCAGTTTAGCGTGTAAGAGCAACATCTTAGTGCATATCAACCATACCTTAGTGCATCACAATTTATCCTTAGCGCGTCAAGTATTCACAGTAGCGCTTCATCAAAATTTAGAAACAACAGAAACAATTAGCGTGTAGACTGGGGCAGCTTAGCGCGTGGGGTATTTTCCTTAGCGCTTTGAGAAACTTTTGTAGCGCATAGGGTCTCTGTTTTAGCACGTGATCAAAACCAAAAAAATAGGGGGCAAAACAGAGATAAATTTAGAAAATTTGAAAACATTTTTGGAAACCTCCTTTCATCAGCTTCATTTTTCATCAAAACAGAATATCAAAAACAGAGTATTGAAAACTATTTCTAGAGCGAATTTCTAGTCAAACAAAAGTTTTCCAAGCATCCAAAACTAATTGTGCGATAAACATATCTATCCTATCAAAATCAGGAAACATCATCACAAGTGACAAATAGGTCCTTTCTTATCTCACAGATTTATCCCAAAAACACTTGTTCAAAAAATTTAGGTTGTCAAATCAAGTTTCCATATCGGGAAACTTTATCCATATCATTTGACATGCTTTGTCATGAGGGGGCATCTAAACCTTCACTTTGATAAAGTAAAACTTGAGTCTTCAAAACAAGATAAACTAAATCCAAAACAACTCAAAGGAAACCATTAATCACTTATGCATGACTAATCCTCATATTCTGAGAAGAAAGAATATTTATCGTAATACTAAGTTGAAGAAACAACAACCAAGTTTTTCCAAATTTACCAAAAGAAATAAATTTTTATACATCAATCGTCAACTCTTCAAATCTCATCGAACATTTCTTCATCACGTATGACTCTATATCCAGAACAAATCCAATGAATTTGACAAAGAACCTTTGAAGACTAGGGCATATTGTCAAAAATCTGCATTCAGTCAAATCATAAACTGTGGAGGAAAGATCAATCTTGCATTCTTTCTCAATGAGTGCATCACTTACAACATACCCCGATTTGAGCCACCAACCCCTAAGCAACATATCAAAGAGGATTTTATCCCCTTTATCACAGAAAGCTTCTACTAGATGCATGTTGTTACTCGCTCTCAACAAAACAAACAAAGTGAAATGCAATCAGAATCCAACATGAATCGGAAATTATCAAATCCTTTCAAGCATCCGAATCTAGAGGATGCCGAAATTTCTGAGGAACTTCTTCAAGAATGTCAAGAGAGTGCTTCATTTCAAAAACTTGTGGAAAGACTCATGGAAAATGACAAGGAAAAATACCTACTCATGCTTACAAGCAAAGGGGTTAAACTTCTTGAAGACTTTGACACAGACATGTTTAGAACAAGATCTCAACATTACGAATATCAAGAACGAAAATGAGAAGGGGAAGCACGTGACCCTGAGCAAGATATTCCCGAACAAAACATACCGGAACAAAATACACCAGGGCAAAACATCCCTAAGCAACACACCCCCGAGAAAAATATACCGTTCCATACACCATTTCAACCTAGGATTAATGCAAGGGAAGAAGTCTTTCCTCAACAAAACAATGCGCCTTTGGTTGCCCTTACTCAACAAATGCAAATGTTACAAAGACAAATGCAAGACATGCAACAAGGGACAACAGTACGGTATTCACTAAATGAAATTTGTCCTTATCCTTTTGACAGGAGATTGCACATGGTCCCTTTTCCTCCAAACTCAAACGTTCCCAAATTTGACAAATACGATGGGAAAAGCGATCCTTGTGATCATGTTTGAGAATTCTGCACCATGAGTCTTGAATTTGCTCACGATGACACCTATTTGATGAGGTTATTCCCAAGAAGTTTGGGAGGACAAACAATGGAATGGTTATCCAAAATCACACCTCCTATTAGATCATTTGATGAACTAGTCAACAAATTCATAACTCAATATTCCTATAACATTCAACATGCTATTACCATGCTAGATGTTTGTAATACGAAACAGAAAAACAATGAAACATTCATGGTATTCCTTCAATGTTGGCGGCGTATGGTTTCACGATATCCTCGGGATATTCCTGAAAAGGAGAAAATGGAAATTTTCATCGATAACTTGAATAGTGAGATGAGTTACAAGCTCAAGCTCCAATGCATACCGTCTTTCGCTAAACTGATTGAAAATGACATTCAAGTAGAAGAAGCATGTG
Source organism: Cryptomeria japonica (assembly GCF_030272615.1). Lineage (NCBI taxonomy): Eukaryota > Viridiplantae > Streptophyta > Pinopsida > Cupressales > Cupressaceae > Cryptomeria > Cryptomeria japonica. The sequence goes on from NC_081411.1 coordinate 675,878,794, forward strand.
TCAAGAAAGGAACGCTAAAATTCTTCAAAGAAGGAACAGGTTCATCAAATTACAATAACTAAAACAACAACAACTTAGACAAATCCAGATTCAGGACCAGAAATAAAAACAATGGAAATGAGGGAGGCAATGAACCACATGATCTAAAATCTAAACAACCCGTGCTTGCCTTATCAGGAAATCCTCAAGCTACAAAGAACCCCAAAGGTGATAACCTTGAGACTAACGCACCGAATACCAATCAAGGTCAACCCAACACAAACAACACCAACAATGCTCAAAACAAACATGCAAATTGAGGACCTAATAACAATTTGCGAGGTAGCACCAACAATTTCCAAAAACATGTCTACACACCACTGGGACAATCACTGGAGTCAGCATTCAGAGAACTCCTGGCAAACAAAATTATCTCTTTACCAACGATCAACAACTATGAACCACAAATCAAACCACCTTGGTGGAATGACTCACACTTTTGTGATTTTAATCGCAACAAAGGTCATCAAACAAATGATTGCATGAGATTGAAAAACATTGTTCAGGACATGATTGATAGAGGTGATTTAACGGTAGATGGTCTCAAGACAAGTGGTGACCATGGAGCCTTTAAGAATCCTCTTCCAAACTACCACAAGAATGGAGCTTCAACCTTGAACGATACACGTGGAGCTCATATCAATCACATCTACAATAACACCATCAATCATATATCAGTTGAAGACAATCAAGTCAATGTCATCACAATCTGAGATCAACGTGATCATGAATCTGTCAACGTAATAACAAGATCTCAAAAATATGTCTTGAAGGGACATACGTCAACAACAAACACTATACCCAAAATTCAATATGATTTAGTCAGCCAACTGCGCAAAACTCTTGCTCAAATATCTATACTGGAGTTACTGAAACTTTTGCTGAAACACAAAGACATATCTGAACAAGCGCTATTGGAAACAACTGTACCTCAAGATCTGGATGCTGACAAATTCCATGCCATGATTGCTCATATGACAGGACCTCATAATCTCACTTTTTCGGAGCATGATAATATCTCATTAAGTCATCCACATAACACTCCTCTCCATATTGAAGTCATCGTCTATAAACACCGAGTGAAACGAGTATTAATAGATGGAGGGGCTGGACTTAATATATGTACCTTAAAACTTATATGTGCATTAGGCTTCTCAGAAGAGTTTATTGATCCATGCAAAAAGATTACTATAAAGGCATATGATGATGAAGAAAGATCCTCTAAAGGAACAGTGGTGTTACTGATTCAAGTCGAACCAATACAAAGAGATACTATGTGCCAGGTCTTAGACATAGACCTCACATACAATATCTTATTAGGTCGACCTTGGATACATGAAATGCAAGTAGTGCCTTCTACATATCACCAGTGTGTCAAATTCCCCTATAATGGGTAGGAGGTTTCTATATCTGCTGATCACAATCCATTTCAACATTGTAATGCAATGGGGGCAACCCAAGACAGTTTGGTTCCACATAATAGAGAGAAACATAATCCCTTAGCACCAGATCTTCAACAAGAGAAGTTTAAATCATTACCTAGAGATTTCAAGCAGAAAATGAAAATCAAAGAACAAGGCATCGGGGAATACTCCTTGGAACCCATGTGTTTGGCTAACTTACCACATCACCCAAATCTCATAGATTACCTACAACATCAACACATCAACTAACTCAACCCATCACCAAATTTGATTGTACATTCATCCAACTCGGTACTATAGCACATGAATTAGAGGAAAAGGACATCCTTAGCTGGCTATACAAAGATGAGGAAGAAGATAGTAGAGCAGCTACTCTGGAAATAGTTATACCAACACACCTATATGGAAAGGGCTACTTAATCATGCAACAAATGGGATATGATGGCAAAGGACCTATTGGTAAGCGTCAGGAAGGTGTCACAGAACCATTGGATCCTCCTTCACAGCTCAGTAGGGACAGAACAAGATTGGGCTATGAACTCACTCTCCTACCAAGAAGGACACCACACAAAAATCCAAAACATCAGTGGAAAGCAAAGAAGAAGTACAAAGAAGAATCCTGGCAAGAAGCACCATTTGAGTCAGCAGAGACGATCCGTAAGGAACGTGAATATCAAGAAAAGAAGCAACATCAGAAGAAGCCCATCATTCACAAAAAGGCAACATCTACAACAGTAGCTCATATTCATGAACAAATATCCAACAAAGCAGAATCACCTCAGAGCAACATCATTCCTCCCTGAGAAGAAACAGTCTATGAACAAATGCAAAGAATAGAAGTAGGATCTGACGCAGAATCAGAGAAAACCAGCAGACTAGTATCAATTATCAAAGATCTATTTTTGCCATGCAACATACCTGTTTACAAACACTGAAAAGATCTGGGATGATATTTCTGAGACTGATTCCAATGAATATGAATGGGGTGGTTGGTCAAATGCTACTGAAGATACCGCTGAAAATACTAGTTCTATATCCCTTTCTCAAGAAGAACATAGCACATAAATTAGACTACTTGAATTTGGACCACAAAATATCTATGACGCTAAGGAAAGTGAGCAGAAACATTATGAACAAGTCTTTACGGAGGATGATACCATCGAAGACCTCGACGGAATCCTAGACTTCTTTAACACCTGAACCAATCACAATGAAACCTCTATCTTGACACTTACCGCAACAGAACTTGATCCACCAAACGATTCCTTACCACTTGTCTTTCTTGACCTCATTGACTGGGATGAACCCAAAATACCTGATATACCAATTTTCCCAAACGATGAATCTATTATTCACTACCTATGTACCGTTAACCCAGAAATAGGCTCTACCAGTGAACAAAGTAACGATGCCTGCAACCAAGAGAGTGCCAAGTCTCTCAGTCGCAAAAATAAACCAAATAAAGGATCTGATGCTGAATACCAGTCAATGGCAGCTCTAGATCACAAAAAAGTAAAAATAAAGGACGCATCTGAGGGTGAAAACCTTTTTAAGGCACCTAAAGATGGGAGACTTGACACTCTTCTTGATCATTTTCATGAGCGATCACCCATATTGATTGAGCCCACTCAATCAATCAACATTGGTACTACAGAAGCAACCAAAAATATACACCTTGCAGAATCTCTGACAGAAGCAGAAAGATCAGAATTTATCAAATTTTTTATAGAAAAGCAAATCAACTTTGCTTGGGCATACGCAGATATGCCCGGGATTGATCCATAATTAATCATGCATCACTTGTCTATGGTTCCAGGAGCTAAACCGGTTAAGCAAAAATTGCGAAAGATGAATCCACATGTGGCACTCATGGTCAAAAATGAACTAAAGAAACTATTAGATGTCGGATTTATCCGACCCATCGACTATGCAAAATGGATTTCCAACATCGTACCAGTTTCAAAACCAGATAGCAGTATCAGAATATGCACATATTTTAGAGATGTCAACAACGCTTGTCCAAAGGATGATTTTCCTTTACCAAGTATTGACATCATTGTAGACCTCACAACAGACCATGCAATGTTATCACTAATGGATGATTTTTTAGGATATAACCAAATCAAGATCGCTCCAGAGGATCAAGATAAAACAACATTCACATGTCCTTGGGGAACATACTATTGGAATGTCATGCCTTTTGGCTTAAAGAATGCAGGAGCAACTTATCAACGAGCAATGACAACAATCTTTCATGATATGATGCATACCTTCATGGAATACTATGTGAATGATTTACTAGCTAAATCCTTCACTAGAGCAGAACGTCTAAGCATCTTAGAAAAGTTTTTTGAATGATTGGAAAAATTCCAAGTCAGGCTCAACCCTAAGAAGTGTGTCTCTGGGGTTACATCAGGCAAATTGTTGGGCTACATAGTCTCAGAAAAGGGAATTGAAGTGGATCCAGCAAAGGTACAAGCCATTATGGAGATGCCACCACCAAAGAACATCAACCAGCTTAGGTCGCTACAAGGACGACTCCAATCAATCAGGTGATTCATTGCTCAACTAGCAGATAAAAGTCTCCCATTTAATCATTTACTACATAAAAATGTATTGTTCAAATGGGAAGCCAAGTGTGCCGAATCCTTCTATCAAATCAAGCAATATTTGATGAACCCACTAGTTCTGGTACCATCGATAGCAGGAAAGCCACTTATTCTCTACATTTCGACAACAGATAAATCTCTGGGGGCATTGTTAGCACAAGAAGATCAACAAGGCAAGGAAAGAGCAATATACTACATCAGCAGGACATTGAACGACTATGAGCTAAATTACACCTTTATTAAGAAAGCCTGTTTAGCTGTGGTCTTTGCCTCTCAAAAATTTCGCCACTATGTGCTAGCTCACACAATTAAGCTAGTTGCAAAAATTGATCCTCTCAAATATTTACTCAGCAAAGCAGCTCTTACAAGCCGATTGGCTAAATGGGTCATGATTCTCAGTGAATTTGATATCCACTATACGAAGCGAAGAGCTATCAAGGGACAAGTAATAGCAGATCAACTAGCAGAAGCACCACTACCGAGAAAACAAACTATGGAGATTTAATTTCTAGACAGGGACGTTCTTGCTATCTCTACCAAACAATGGACCCTATACTTTGACGGATCCTACACACAACATGGTTCAGGTGCTGGCATTCTATTCATCACTCCTGAAGGACACACTATACCAAGATCATATAGGCTTATGTTCCCATGCACAAATAATGTGGCTGAATATGAGGCATTGGTTATAGGCATCAAAATGGCCGTAGAATGGAAAATCATAGAGTTAAAGGTCTACAAAGATTCACAATTAGTTGTCAATCAAATCAACAATGACTATCAGACAAAGGATGACAAGCTGCTACCCTATAAGCGAATGGTGGATGACTTCAAGCAATATTTTGTACACATCACCTTCGAGCAAATACCAAGATTGAACAACAAAACAGCCGATGCAATGGCTACTATCACTTCATTACTACAAATTCCAGAACAACAGAGTCGTTATGAGTTTCTGGTAGAGCAACTATTCTCCCCAGCCTATGACCACTCGGAATCCCATGTTATCTACGCCTTAACTGGTTCAAACTCCCCCTTATATGGAATGATATATGAGTATCTTAAGACCAATATCCTACCCATTGACTTGTCCTGAAACCAAAAACGTAACTTTATCTGACAAGCTGCCCGTTATACCCTTACTGCTGATACTTTGTACCATCGAGGTCTAGATGGTACTCTTCTTCGTTGCCTTGATCGTAATGAATTTGACTCTGCTTTACACGAGCTTCACGAAGGTATTTGTGGCACACATTTCAGTGGTACTACTCTTGCTAAAAAGCTTCTAAGAATGGGATACTACTGACCTATAATGAAAAAGGATTCTTATCACTTTGCAAAAAAGTGTCCTAAATGCCAGATGCATGGCAATCTTATACATGCACTAGCATAGGAACTGCAGCCATTCACAACATCCTGCCCCTTTTGTCAGTGGGGACTAGACTTAGTTGGCAAAATTCATCCTTCATCTTCAAATGGACACAAGTTCATTATAACTACAATAGAGTACTTTACCAAGTGGATTGAAGCAGTCCCCATGACCACAATGACTGGGAAACAAATTGCCTCTTTTATCCTTAATTATCTAATCTGCAGATATGGTATTCCAAGTTCCATCATCACCGATAATGGACGACCTTTCAAAAACCAAGATGTCTGAGAACTATGTGAAAAATTCAAAATCCAACATTGTTTCTCTACACCATACTACCCACAGGGGAATGGTCAGGCAAAAGCATCCAACAAAATGATATTGAAAATCCTAAAGAAAACAATGAATGATGTAGGCAAAGATTGGCATGTACAACTCAATTCAAAGCTTTGGGCATATAGAACTAGCATCCACACACCTACAGGAGCAACACCATACTCATTGGTATATGAATCGAAAGCTATTTTACCCCTAGAGGTAGAAATCCCCTATCTCAAAGTCTCTTTGAAAAGCTTAATCCCAGATGAAGAATATAGAGTTAACCGACTGCAAGAACTTGAACTTCTAGATAAAAGACGCCAATGTGCCTACATTCATCTCAAAGCATATAAGCAATGTATGTGCAGAAGCTACAACCACAAAGTCAATCCCCGGATTTTTAAAGTTGGTGACCTAGTACTCAAGGAAAATCCTAGAAATCAACAAGATTGAGAAAAGAAAGGGAAATTTGAACCTAACTGGTTAGGTCCCTATGTCATCATATCAGTCTATGGATTAGGCGCTTATTAGCTAACAACTTCAGAAGGAGATGTGCTCGACGAACCAACTAACAACATCCATCTGAAGAGATACTACACTTGAGTAGTCTAATGCACGGAAAAGTCAAAAACTCAAAAAATCAAGAAAAAACAAATAAAAAGGTACAATAAAAGCAATTGGTGAAAACCTGGTAACAGGCGCTATTGTGAAAGAACAACTCCTCTATCTATATCCATATCCTTATCTCCGCAGTAAAGCACTATCGGCCATCACCCGACATTTTATCACAAATATCCATTGAGGACATACTTGGCGTAGTCACTATCCTGATTTATCCATCTAGCCTTTCACCACATCTCACCATGGCTTGGTAATCACTATACATACCCGCATCAAGAGGTACACTTAGCTAGGGGCAATAACCGTCAAAAACTTGTAGCATGTTCAAACCGTCAAGACTATTTACAAAACTCAAAACATCGTATCCAACAACCAAAGGCTCACACAAATCACAAAGCAAAACATTGATCGCTAAAACAAAGAACCACAAAAGAAATACGATGGATGATTTTCTGAAGTATTACATGTTGCATTTTGCATAAAGTTTTGACTATTTTTGCATTTGAACTTTTTGAATTATTGGATTCTCTAAATTTTCTCCACAATGCTTCACAGCTAGAGAACATCGGGAAACTCCAATATTTTTTAGTCTTCTGTCTCCGAGGCGATCATTTGTACTGTGTAGATACTTGTCTCAAGACGTGATTCAAAACACATCACTGAAGACATGATTCCACTTTACACATACAAATGGTTTAATCTTGTCTGTTTATATGCAATCTGCACTTTGGTCGTCCTGGTTCAATTATACCTTGACGCTTGTGCTATCTTGCAAAATCAAACATCATGTAAATTTTTCTTAGGTCATCATGGTCCAATTATACCATTATGCTTGTATAAATTTTCAACATATCTCAAGATCAATCAAGGCTCAATGATGATACATATATCGAAAGCAAATAACATGTGGCTATATCGGATGACAAATACAGAATGAGGATGCTCAGAAACAATTAGTTGCATATCAATATACATCTTACAATATATCATATCATACATCTCATTTTCAAGATACATCTCATAACATCATGCATTCACATCACATACATCTATCTAAGCATTGCATCATCATAGAATAAGCACAAGCATATAAAAAGCATAAATCCATAACACATCACATGATCAAAGAAAATGGTGTCATATATATATATCTCAACAAATGATCAATATACAATATTTGTCATGTCTATGCCCAGTACAACAAAAACAATGATAAAAAATATAATGGAGACAACGTCTCTCAGGTATGACTATCTCCTGAGGGAGACGGTCTCGCAGTAGATGTCCCAGCCCCTGGATCTCCAGGTGGATCATGTATCGAAGGCCCTGTCACGCCTCTGTTCTCTGACCGTGAACCAGTCTCTCGAGATCGACTCGATCTCAACTGCATGAAACTCTTCACTCGGTGCTCCCTGGGCACCGCATCCTCGTAATGTCTCCTGTAATACTTCGCCTCCTTGGCTCTCAAAGCCATCTCTCTCAAGGTGTCTCTCATCAGACCACCTGCTGCCGCTCTCTGCAAACTCGCTGTGAGCTCCTCTACTTGACCCCATCGCTCTATCTCAGCATCACGCTCTGTGGTCAGCTGTGTAATCTGACGTTGCTGCACCAGCATCTGTGCCTGCAAGTACTGCACTGACAACTGTAGCGATCTAATTTGTGCGTCCTCCACATGTGTTGGAATCCGCATTTGTAGGGGTACCCCCTGTCCCTCTACCTGTCCTCGGGCGATCAGAGTTGGAGAGGAGGAACAGGTGGAGGAGGTGATAGCAGCAGTGGGAGGATATGAGCATGTGGAATCTCCATCCCATCCTCAGCCCAAACCTCACAACCTATATATGGTCGCCAAACGACCGTATCAATGTCATCTAGCACTCTCCTCCAATGCTCTAATTTTTCTAGCTTGCGTTGGACAACTATCCCCCTGTACCCATATGCATAAGCACATCCAATAGGTCTATCCCTATCTACCAATGGCCTAGCTGTGGGAATATGTTCCCATGCCCATACCTGGAGAAGTGTCACACTAGCTGATAGATTGCCGTATCCAAGGTACACTACCTCATGAAGATCCTTATATAGATGGGCCAGCATAGCTGATCCCCATGCAAAACGATGACCCTGCATCACCATATCCTCTAGCACTAACCCCCATCCAATGGAAAATCCCTTCGACCTATAGTCGGGACATAGAAAACCACCAATGAAACCTGCTAGAACTGATGGCAAGGGAGCGCAATCCAAATCCAAAAACTCCTGCCATGGGATCTCATACCCGCAAAGGGTATCATCCTGAAATATACGACGCAATGCCTCGGTCCCTCCCTCCTCTTTCTGCTCATATTGTAGCAGCGCACCTACTACAAGAATCCATAGAATCCGGTAGCAATCCTCAGGTGTCACTTTCATCTCACCTATAGCTAAATGAAAGGTGTTCGTGTCGCTATGCCACCTCTCTGCCAACACTGTCAACAAACCCCGGTTTATAATAAACTGAGGCATCTCTAGCAAAGAGGTCAAACCACACTTGTCAATAATATCCCTGTCTCCCTGTGTCAATCGTGGTATCAATGACCACGGTCTCAGAAATCACTCATGCGACTGCACTACACCAAGACGCTCCTATCAAACACAATGCAAGTCCAAATATCAGTTCCCTCATCAACATATGGATATCAAAATCAAAATCATCTTAAAAACTTGAAAACTTTGAACAAATCTAAATCAAGTTTCACATCATATCACTCCATCAAATCATATCAACTTGTAATACAACTCAAGTTTTATAAACATATCAACTTGTAACACAACTCAAGTTCCATATCAACTTGTAACACAACTCAAGTTCCATATCAGCTTGTAACACAACTCAAGCTCCACAAATTCATATCCAAAACTTGAAAACTTTGAACACATTTAAATCAAGTTCCACAAAATATCCAAAATCATATCAAAATCACTATCAACTTGCAACATCGCAAAACAAATCAAGTTGTATCATAACTCATATTGGACATATCAAGGACAACAGACACAGAAACTAGCAAAAATTCACTTATCCCGACAAACCTGACATTACCTACAAAATTTTCTCTCACAAAATCTCACTTTAGTCAACAAAATTTCCTGTATGTGCTAAACTATCCTATCCAAGCGCCAAACTGCATCTCACACGCTACGCTGTTTTGTCTATGCGCTACCTGACCAACCCTATGCACTAAACAAACCCTACGCGCTATCCTTTTCTTCGCAAGCGCCCTCTAAAAAACCCTATGCACTAAGACCCTCTATGCGCTATTCTATCCCCTTCATGCGATACTCATTTAACCCCATGCGCTAGGTTGCACCTACGCGCTATCTAACCCTACCCATGCGACCTCTTACAAGCCCTATGCGCTAGGTTTACTCTACGTGCTACCTTTTTTACCCTCTGTGCTAGCCTATGCACTCGGTGCGCTAACCTATCTCGAAGCGCTACCCTAACCTAACTATGCGCTAGCCTAATAATTTCGGATACTACCCTATTCATTGGACCCTACGCGCTACGAAGTTTTTCGTATGCGCTACGCTTTTGACGCAACGCGCTAAAACGTAAAATCTGCATGGAAAATTCGAAAAAAGTACCAAAAATGACAAAATAAAAAATCCAAAAAGGGTCAAAAGGTTGACTTATTGGTGGTCCATATGCGGTGGGCCTCCGATACCTCTGCATGTGCTCGAATCGATGAGTAGAATACAGAATCGGCATGTTGACTCTTCTCCAAAAATCACTCTCTCCAAAGTCAGCAAAGCACAAATGAGACAAAACAATGCAATTTTCCCCTTTTATAGGGTGAATTGAAATTAGGGTTTGGAGATGGGGCATCTAACTTGCTCGCGGTCTCCGTCTAACCCTAACAAACATTATTCATCGGGAGATGAATCAACTTTTCACATTCCACATTAACAAAATTTTAAAATGGAAACAAAATTCTCAAATTAAATTAAATTTTCAAAAGAAATTTGATTCATCTCCCGAGGGGGCATTATCAACATCGATTATCAAAACTGGAGCATGTCATATCTCAAAATAACAAAAAAAATTAAAAAAATTGATCATAAATCACAACGACACATCATTTTCTTTGAATTAACATGTGCACACACGTCACTTCAAAGAGGGGCAAAATGTAGACATATAAAAATGACCATATTCCTAAATGAATATCTTATGTTCATTCCTCTATTTAATTAAATCCAATTTAATTGAATCACTCACATTCCTCTATTTAATTAAGTAAATTACTCAATTTATTTAAATTAAATTCATTAAACCTCTTTTACCATTTAATGGGATAAATCATTTTATTCAATTAAATCCCTTCTATCCACTTTTTAATTAAATTCAAATTTAATTAAATAGTTTACCCTAAATGGAATAAATTTAATTTATTTAATTTCCCAAATTGCAACCAAATTGAATTAAATTAACTTTATTTCAATTAAATTCTATTATTTCTCTATCCACTTGCAAAATCCTACATCTCCCACTTGCCTCCTAAACCCTATTCCTAACCCCCTTCTAGAGTCTTCTAATCACTTCTAAATTAGCCTAATCCATCTCCTAAATATTATCACATCCCTAAGCAAGGGGAAGTCACTTCTCAAACCCTCAAAGTCTTTGAAAACCATTAAAGGCTTCAACAACTTAACTTTGAAAGTCTTCCAAACCATTAATGGTTAACTCAACCCTCCAACATGATTAAATACTTTCTCTAAACTCAACCTCCATGTAACCCAAGGGTCTCATCAAGCATTTATTGCTTTAACCATGGTTATTCCTTAATCCTTTGCACAAGAGTATATCTTTTGGGTAAAAGCTTTATCCAATGGGTAATCCTAACCCAACCTTAACCCTTACCCCCTAAGGTAACCATTAGGTCTTCTCAAGCATTTAATGCTTCTTACATCCCCTCTCAACCAACCTTGTGTTGCCAATTGTCACCATTTCATTGGTGAAAATGGTGAACATGGATTGAGCAACTTTCAAACTCAACCCTTGATTAACTCTTTCAATCCTGGCCATCTATTGCCCTATTTTTGCTATAAATAGAGCTCTCATTCCTCCTTTTTCATATATGCAAGCTCTTAGTATCATACTTATGCTCAATTTTATCACATTTAGTTCTCTCTTTGCAAATAAGAATTAATCTAATAATCATTTTAGATTGCTTCTTTTATCAATAGCTTAACTATATAACTAGTATATCATGTTAAGATAGTATCACTACTAATCTTGTCATCTTATAATCTAGTTCATTTTATTTGTAGGATTATGCATAGATAGGTTGCATTCTCATATTAAAATCAACCAAAGCATCCCTCGTTCTTGCATTTGTCATCCCTAAACCACTTTGCTCAGTGATTTGAGAGCAGAGAAATTGGTTTAAGGGACCTTGTGAGATAAAGAACCATGGAACCAACCTTGGGAAGCTGAGTCATCCTTCATGACTCCATAGCTTTCACCAAGAAGTCCTGTCGGTGTGTGGACAAGGCTTCTTAGGCTTCATTTTTCACATTTTAAGTTCTATTGACTCGCTTTTCCCACACACACCTACCACAACTACTAATAATTTTATTTGTTTTTGATTAAAAATAATTAAATATACCCGTTTTTCATTTAAATTTTCTTTCTTATTTTATATTTATTTTTAAAAAATAAAAATAAAAAATGCTATCAATCCTCTAATAGGGGTGCAACCCAAAAGGTCCTCAAATTGAGATCATCACAAAAGAGGCCATACTGGGCCAAAAATAAATGTTAACTTCCACTTAAGCCATCAAAATTATGGTAGTCACACATAAGAAATTGCTTTGAAAAAACTAGGGACCGCTATCACTACCAACACTTGAACTTCACCAACGAAGGAATGTGCAAGTGAAAAAGGAGTGGTTAAAAGTAGAGTAAGCCATCATGTTACTATTTTATTAAAAGTTCTATTTTGTATATTACATTTTATTATGAAGTAATTTTTATGATAATATGTTATAATCAATTTTAACAACATTTTTGATCTAAATAAAATAATTTAGATAATTGAAATTAAATTATTATTATTATTTTTTGTGTGTTTTGAATAGATGATTGATCTTCAAATTTGATCTTTCATAAATTTTTTTTTAATAATATTTTAAAGTTATAATAAATTGAATAATATTAAATTTATTATTATTATTACAATATTTTAAAAAATTATTATTAATATTTTTTATTTAATGTTTTTGGAAAACAACTTCAATAATATTTATATTAAAAATATTAAACTTTAGAATCTATGATATCAAGAGATGATAAAAAAATACATAATGAAATCAAAAAATATTTTGCCTTTTTAAAAAGTTTCATTTTATTTTAAAATTTGCTTTTACTTGTGATTTTTAATATATAAGCTAAAATTTTAGGTTCGAGAATTTTAACATAGTTTAATTTTATTTATAATATTTTATTTGAAGTATAGTTTTAATTTATTTAAGAATTTAACTCTATTTACGTTTAATTATATAATTTTTAATTTTTTTTAATATTGAGTTTATCTTTTAATTGATAATAATATTGTTTATAATATATAAAGAGATAGAGATAGAAAGAAAGAAAAGAGAGGGGAAAAGAGAAGGGAGAGGGAGATGGAGATAGGATGTAGAGGCACAAGGAGATAAAAGACAAAGGAAGAGGGACAAAGAGAGGGGAAAGGAGGAGAAAGAAAGGCAGAGATATATAGAGAGAGACAAACAAAGATAAGGATAGAGAAAGAGAACTAGAGAGATAGAGGAGACAAAGATATAGAAAGATAAAAAGAGATATATTAATCTCTCTCTCTCTCTCTCTCTCTCTCTCTCTCTCCTTCTGCCTATCTCTCTCCCTCACTTTATCTCTACCCAACTCTCCCTTTCTCTTGCCATATATTTCTATCCATATCTCTTTCTTTTCTCATATATATCTATCTCTCCTCTTTCTCTCTCTCCCTCTATCATCCCCCCCTCTCTACATCTCTTTGCCTCTTTGTCCTCCTTTGTCTCATTTTCTTCCCCTCCTTCTCCCTCCTCCTTTCTCTTTTCCCTCCTTTTGTCCCCTCTCTCTACCTATCTCTCCTATTGTCCCCCCTTTGTCTATCTCTCCCTCCCTCCCTCCCTATTCCCTTACCTCTCTATTTTTATTTCTCCACATTTCTTCTTCCATCTCTCCCTATATCTCTATCTTGTTATCTCTCCATCTCTCTACATTCCTATATCTCTCCCTCTCTCTCCCTCTCTCTACCTCTCTCTCCATCTCTCCATCTCTCTCTCTCTCTCTCTCTCTCTCTTCATCTCCATCCTATATTTATCTTTTTTACTATCTCTATCCCCCGTCTCAATCTCTTGAACTTCTCCCCATCATTCTCAATCATCCCTCCCCCTCTCCCCCTCTCTCTCCCTATTGCAAACATAAAATGAGCCTATTGTTAATGGAGTCTTATTACCTTCTTTATTCAGAGGTTTTGTTTTAGTTATGCTTGGACCCCTATAAGTAAATGCATAGTTGATTTGAAGTTATCACTTCTCCATTTAGACTTTTGTTGCATAGACAACATCACTTGCTAAATGACCTACCAATTGATCTCATGTATTACACAAATGTATGCAATAAATAGACCAATTTTTTTCCTTATTGACCTTCCACACTTCTTCAGCATACCCCTCTCTCTCTCTCTCTACCTACCTACCTCCGTCCGTCCCTCCCTCCCTATTGCAAACATGACACATTTAGGAAATCTGTTTACTTGTTTTGGTAGGGTGGAGTGTTTATTTGTTAGATACAATAGATCAAGTATCAGGTATGAGGAGGTAGATGTCCTTAAGGGGAAATTTGGATGATGGTATTTGTAGACTTTACTTTCTGATTGAATATGGTATGAGTACTAATGAAAACAATGATATGAGTATATTATTAATGGATTGTGCAATGGAAATTTGTGTTGAGTAAATTAGTATAGATGCTGATTGTTGAAAAAGAATTTGAAGACTAATTTGTGAATATTTTTTGTATAATTCAAAGTTTTTGCTTAAGGCGATGTCCCTTTAGGAAATTTGTTTCCTTTTCTTGGTAGGGTGAAGTGCTTATCTGTTAGATACAACATATCAAGTACATCAAACATGAGGAGGTAGATGTCCTTAAGGGGAAATTTGGATGATGGTATTTGTAGACTTTACTTTTTGATTGAATATGGTGTGAGTACTACTGGAAACAATGATATGAGTATATTATTAAAGGATTGTGCAATGGAAAAGTTGTATTAAGTAAATTAGTATAGATGCTTATTGTTGAAAAAGAATGTGAAGATTAATTTGTGATTTTTTTTTGGTATAATTCAAAGTTTTTGCTTAAGGTGATGTCCCTTTCTCCCCCTCAATGTGATTCTATAAATTAGAATTTTATGTATAGATCTCCTAAGTTAAATATCATTAAGTTTGGAATTACGTGTGTTGAGGTCTATGTTCCATCTATTGCTTAGTCTGAAATTGTGAGTAATATATTTTTGATATTAAGAAGTTGCAAAACTAACATGTCTCTTGTGTATTGCCTGTAAAAAAAATTGTATCCAAGTCACTATGTTCTTTCCCCTAGCTCGAGGGTGGACACTTTTGTCCTAGGATTGGTGGAGAAAAATCCACTGGTTGAATATAGTTGAACCAACATTAAGCAAGCTAATGATTTTTGGAATATTTTCGAAAGCATGTAGGGAATTTTATCAGGCATCATTTATTTATAAGGTGCATTTTAGTTCCTACTATTATGGACAAGAAAAATTACAAGATATGCTATCCATCAAAGACTTTTCTTTGCCTTTGAAAGATCTGGTTGAAACCAATAGCTTTATGTAGGATTTGTATAGCTAATTTAATTTTTTATGTTGAGACTTCAATGCATGGAATGACAATAAAAACTACTTTGAAACAACTTTAAGGCATGTGTGGTGCCCTTGGTTGGTGGTATACAAATAATAAGGGAGTATAAAAATGCAACAAAAACTAGATACATAAGATACTTGATGAAAATAATGAAGTAATTACACTAGTTAATGTATGCAAAAGAGGTTTCTAAAATATAAATTTGAGGGACAATAATGGAATTAAGAGTGTTTATTAATATCTTACAAATATATGTCCAACATTATTTGTTTATTAAGCACATCCTTGAAAAGTACCACATATATTTTGATATAAAATTAAAACATATTATTTTTATATAACAATCACAATTTTACAGTTTAAAATAAAGTACTATACTATAATTGTCAACTAATCGAAAAGGTCTTATAAGATAAATTTCAATAGAAAATATATTGATTATCATAGTGTTATAATTGCCACCTAACTTAGATAGTCTTACAAAATTAATTTCAATAAAAAAAAATATTGATTATCATGGTGTTATAAATGTTAGGGTTTCAAGCAAATATGAACTAACAATTATATGCAGATTTAAATACAAAAGATAAAGAAATAAAACAGGACACAAATAACACAGAGATTTAACGTCATTCACCCAGAATGGGTTACGTCCACCATACACAGCCGTCCAATCTTTCTTATTATCCAACAAAAACAATACATCAACCTTACCATGCCTTAAGCATCTGAGTCGCTTATAACATGCATTTTTAGGGCAACAAACAAAGTCAGCCTTTTTAGGGTTTTATTACAATGTCAGTTTTCATCAACGAAAAATGGCAAATTTTTTTTTTTCTCGGGGGCTATCGCCCCCGAACCCCTGCCTGGGGCCCGGCTCGGCCCTGGACCCCGGCAAGGATACATGCTGAGTGTACAATACTTTGCTGATCAATCGCCACATTTCAACAATCTCCCACTTGGAGACTGATCAAGCTCCACACCAAACAATTTCCCACTTAGAGACTGATACTACATGACACCACTGTACGTGCAACATCCGCTGGATAAAACACTAGGACTTGACTAGTATAAATTTCACAATTATCAATCAAGAAGACCAACGTAAACTAATGAAGAAATCAACTTCTCCTATGGAACTGCCTTTGTGAACATATTGGCAGGATTCTCACTTGTGTGAATCTTCTCAAGCCGTAACTAACCCTCCTCCAAAACAGTCCGGATGAAGTGGTACCTGAGCTGAATGTACTTTGTCCTTGAATGAAAAGCAGAGTTCTTTGCAAGATGAATGACACTCTGGCTATCAGTATACAATGGGCTATCCTCTTGTGTCCGACCCAATTCCTTCAGAAAACATTACAAACAAATCATCTCCTTGCTGGCTTCTGTAGCAACAACATACTCAGCTTCAGTGGTTGAAAGTGCAACAACCTTTTGCAGCCTAGAAATCCAACTGACTGTAGCTCCCCCTATAGTAAAAACATACCCTGTAGTACTCCTCCGTGAATCAATATCACCCGCTAGATCAGAGTCAACAAATCCACTCAGAGCAGCATTAGATCCTTTGAAACATAATGCCTTCGTAGTAGTTTCTTTCAAATACCGAAGAATCCATTTCACAACATTCCAATGTTCCATACCCGGATTACTCATAAACCTGCTCACAACTCCCACTGCATGTGCAATATTTGGCCTTGTGCATACCATTGTATACATCAGACTGCCAACAGCTGATGAATACAGGATGTTAGACATTTTATTAACCTCTTCCTGTGCCTTTGGGCACATCTCCTTAGTCAATTTGAAATGACTAGCCAAAGGTGTACTAACTACTTTTGCATCCTGCATGTTAAATCTTTTCAACACCTTCTTTATATACTCACTTTGGGACAAATTCAAGGTTCTATTTTTCCTGTCTTGTGTAATCCTCATACCGAGAATTTGCTTAGCTGCACCCAAATCCTTCATAGCAAATGACCTGGCTAATTTCTGTTTAAGATCATTTATATGTTGCATGTTAGACCCAGCAAAAAGCATGTCATCAACATAAAGCAACAGGATAATATAACTGCCATTATCAAATCTCTTAAAATATATACAATGATTAGAATGACATCTATGATAACCATGTTCAGTCATGAAACTATCAAATTTTAAATACCATTGTCGGGGTGCTTGCTTTAGGCCATACAAACTTTTCTTCAACCTGCACACCAAGTTCTCCTTACCTTTGACCTCATATCCCTGTGGTTGCAACATGTAAATTTCCTCCTCCAAATCTCCATGGAGAAAAGTTGTTTTGACATCTAATTGTTCAAGATGTAAATCATCTGTAGCCACAAAACTAAGTACAGTTCTAATTGAAGTCATTTTTACAACTGGAGAAAATATTTCATCATAATCTATACCCTTTTTCTGTGCAAAACCTTTTACCACAAGTCTGGCCTTATATCTTTTCTGACCTCCTTCCTCCTCCTTTAGCTGATAAACCCATTTGTTAGGCAAGGCTCTTTTTTTTGCAGGTAAAGGGACTAAGTCCCAAGTCTTATTTTTCATCAAGGAGTCCATCTCCTCTTTCATGCCTAGCTCCCACTATTGTTTGACATCTACCTGCATTGCTTCTTCATATTCTTCTGGTTCACCAGAATCCGTTAATAAAATAGAATACAAAGAAGGATAAAATCTTTCAGGGGGTCTACTTGTCCTCGTAGAACGCCTAACACTTGCAGGAGTTTGTGGGACAATCTGTTGTTGCTGAGCATTAGGTACTTGTGGCATTTCATTTTCAGGAATCTCATCCAACACCACATATTCTTGTTTGTCCTGTTCATGCTTCTTTTCCTGCATCTGTTCTTTATACATTACCTTCTCATTGAATATAACATCTCTACTTCTAATTATTTTCTTATTTTCAAAATCCCATAATCGATAGCCATATTCATCTATCCCATATCCAATGAAGGTACATTTCTGAGATTTAGCATCAAGGTTGGTTCTGTTTTCTTTATCAACATGGACAAAAGCTTCGCAACCAAAAGTTTTTAGAAAAGAATAATTTACCTTTTTATTAGTCCATGCCTCATTTGGAATACCACCATGCAAAGGGATTGAAGGTCCTCTATTTATCAAATAGACAACAGTATGTACAACATCTGCCCAAAAATGTAAGGGCAATCCAACATGCAATCTCATGCTCCTCGCGTGTTCCATGATAGTCCTATTCATTCTCTCTGACACACCATTTTCCTGTGGTGTTCCTGGAACTGTCTTTTGCTTTTGAATCCCATTTAGGGAACAATAATCTTCAAATGCTTTGCTGCAATACTCACCTCCATTATCCGATCTGAGACACTTCAACTTTTTTCCTGTCTCATTCTCAACCAAAGCTTTCCATTTCTTAAAAGTTTCAAAAACATCTGATTTTTGTTTTAGGAAATATATCCATGTTTTTCTGGTTGAGTCATCAATAAAAATAACATAATAACAAGAGCCACCAAGAGATGATACCTGAGCCGGTCCCCATACATCTGAATGTACAAGCTCTAACTTCTCACTCTTCTTCTCTTTCCCAACCTTGAGAAATCTGACTCTTTTATGTTTACCATAAACACAGTTTTCACACAACTCTAAATCAATCTTCTTTAGTCCTGGCAATAGATTTTTGGAGTGAAGGATTTTCATCCCTTTCTCACTCATGTGCCCAAGCCTATGGTGCCACATTATCGAATCTGTTCTTGCAACATTTATTGTTGTTGTCCCTGCAGTAACTTTATCTGTATAGCTAAGGTAGAGTAAGTGTTACCAGTACACAGATATAATGTGCCTACCTTCGCACCTTTAGCTACTACTAATGATCCTTTAGTGACCTTCCACATACTGTCTGAGAAGGTAACTATGCAACCTTCACTACCTAGTTGCCTTGCAGAAATTAAATTTCTTCTTAAATTAGGAACATGTCTTACCTCCTGCAGAAACCAGTCATTACCATTCTGCAACTTGATCTTTATCTTTCCTTTTCCAACAATTTGACAGGGCTCATCATCACCCAAATATACCTGTCCAAAATCACCTTGAACATAATCTAGAAAATATTTTCTATGGGGTGTAGCATGAAATGAAGCCCCAAAATCTATTACCTAGGAATCATTAACATTATCCAAACATAAGATTAAAGCATCTTATAAAGTATTACTTGCAATATTAGCTTCCTTACTGTCATTTTCATTTTTGTCTCCTTCTTTGTTTTTTCGAGACCAACAGTCTTTCTTTAGATGACCAAGCTTTCTGCAGTACCAGCAATCTTTCTTTTCTCTAGATTGAGAGCGTCCTTTCTTTGACTTCCCTCGTGACTTCTCATTCCCAGGGCCTTTTCCTCTTTCCTTTGATCTTCCTCCGTTCTCCACATTCAAAACACTACCCGATGATGTTGAAGTCTCACCTATGCTTTTGCTTCGCATTTCCTCGCTTAGGATAACACCAACAATATCATCAAATACCAAAGTATTTTTACCAGAGATAGAGTTACTTACAGCCATAACCAAGCTATTCCAGCTTTCTGGCAAAGAACATAAAATCAAGAGAGCCCTAACCTCTTCTGCAAAGGTAATTTTTACCGAAGACAATTGACTGGTAATTGTATTAAATTCATTTAAGTGCTCCGCTACAGATCCTCCCTCACTCATTTTCAAATTAAACAAATGCTTCATAAGAAATACCTTATTCGAAGCCGAGGGTTTCTCATACAACTTAGCCAATGTTGCCATCAAATCTACATCCATTTTTGCTTCTGTTATATTGAATGCTACAGACGGCGCAAGGCACAATTGAATGGATCCCAGTGCCTTTCTATCTAAAATGTCCCACTCTTCATCTGGCATTGTGGTCGGTTTCTTTGCCTTTCCTTCCAATGGCCGCCACAAATCCTTTTGATACAGGTAATCCTCCATCTGCATTTTCCATAACTGATAATTCTAGCCGTTAAACTTTTCGACCTTGAATTTGGAATCCTCCATTGCTCCCACTCAAATCTGAAAGTCCTGCCAATTTACAGAAAACCTCGCTTTGATACCAATTGTTAGGGTTTCAAACAAATATGAACTAACAATTCTATGCAGATTTAAATACAAAAGATAAAGAAATAAAACAAGACACAGATAACAGAGAGATTTAACGTGGTTCACTCAGAATGGGTTACGTCCACCATACACAGCCGTCCAATCTTTCTTATTATCCAACAAAAACAATACATCAACCTTACCATGCCTTAAGCATCCCAGCCGCTTATAAAATGCATTTTTAGGGCAACTAACAAAGTCGGCCTTTTTAGGGTTTTATTACAATGTCGGTTTTCATCAACGAAAAATGACAATTTTTTTTTTTTCTCGGGGGCTGCCACCTTCGAACCCCTGCTTTTCTCGGGGGCGCATGCCCGAGGCCCAACGAGGATACGTGTTGAGTGTACAGTACTTTGCTGATCAATCGCCACATTTCAACAATAAATGTCACCAAATATATAAGCTTAACACACACACACACACACACACACACACACACACACACACACACACACACATATATATATATATAATAGACACTTAAAATTGGTTATCACTCCTACATCGCTAACCTAATTTTTAACATGTTTTCTATGTCACATTTGGTCTTCATCATATGTTGATATTGTGCCATTCCTCTAGTTTCAATTCATTTCAAATCCAACCCTAATCAGTTTTGTTTGAATTCGCATTTGGTTATAAACCATTATGATTGGCATTTTATCATTTTCAAGTCATTTGGATTGGTCTCATCTTGACAATTAGACTTAATTCCCTCTGTGTTCATAATTAATCAGTCATTAATTATCAACCTCTTTATCAATCAATTTCAATCAGTCCTCTGTGACACTATCAACCTTTCATGGCATTTTATCAATCAATCTTATCAATTCTTTATCAAGTCATTGTTAATTGATCTTATCAGGCTCTTATCAAAATCATTATCAATATTGAGTCTTTTTTGATCTTTTGTCCTATTTTGTTGTCAACCTCAGTCAATTGTCATTAATTTTTATCACTTATTAACCAATCAATCATCACTATTAGGACCTGATTCAACAATCAAGTTGGGATTCCTTAGTCATTTGATCATTTCACCTAGGTTGATTAATTAAATAATTAATCAATCCCCTTTCTTACTAACATGTCCTCCCTTTTGAATAAATAAATAAATATTTATTTATTCTTTCACTTTTTTCCTGCAATTTATATTTTTATATATTAATTGGCTAATTTGAGTTATGATTGGAATTAATAATTTTAAATTATTAATTCCACCTCATTCGAGTTTAAATGGAATATTTGACATGCAAATAGAAGTTTCCATTTTCTTTTTGATTTAACTCATTTTTCTTTTCACTTCTAATGGCAATTTCCCTTTTAACTCATCCTTGCACGAAATCTCAACCATCAAATTGAGTTGATCTTGTCCATTCAATGTGATTTCAAAAGTCTATAAATTGAGCTCTCATCGCTCATTTTCGACAACCACGCTTCGAGTAACTTTATGTTGTCATTTTCATCTCACAATCTTGCTTCCACTTGCAATTGCACTTGTAGGTGAAATCCACAAAATCACATTTGAAGATGAAAGAAGGACAATGGAATCACATGGAGAAGATTATATGTTATGGTTTGTGTTTAATTTCTGTTGAATCTTGTCTTCATGTTTTCATTGATTGGATTAGGAGTGTTTTTCATAGCTTGTTAGCTTTTGTGGTTAGCTAATGTTAGGCTTTGAATCCTTTGTTCGATTTCCTAGTTATGTTTTCTGATGAACCTGACATGAACAGGTTCTTTTTTTTTTTATCAGTAAAGCCAGAGCCAAGTTTTTATATTGATTATGGTTAATTACAGTATTAACATAGATGCTTGATGAAAGTCAAAAAAACTTATTGTATGCTTCTGAAACCATTCTCAACACTTTCGAGAAAAAGGTTTCAAGGCAAACATAAAACCATATGCATCATCATCTATCATTCCAAAATCTAACAAGTTTATGTCATCAAAGATCATATAAACTATAGAAAGTTTGAATAGCAGATTCTCAACTGCCAAATTAATAGAGATTTTATCCATGATTATATAGCCAAAAAATTAACTAATACTAGTGTCTAGCGATAAGCAACGGAATGTCTTAAAAACATAACCAAAATAAAAAAATCTACCTTTCAATTTCATCCAAGGGATTGGTTGGAGAAGTAGAATTTATCGCTCTCCCACGACCTCTACTTAGAGGACGGCCTCAGCCGCGACCAGACCCATGACGTCCCCTTCTGGCTCCTCCTCAACAACCCTGTTCGGCCTGGAGATCCTCTTCTTCAGCTTTTAGAGGCAGGATTCCATTTAATCTTGCAAATTGAACGAGTTCTTCCTCTCTACCTTGGTCTTTCAGATTTTCCCCTAAGAACTATCACTTGAGATATTTGAGTCCTACTCCAGCAAAAACCCTATGTTTGTCCACGTCCTTGCCTTTCAGATCTAACAGGAAGGGGTAATACTTTATGAGCTCTCCATGGACATTGAATAGAATCCTTTCGCTTGGCTGAGGGGCTCCAGATTCATGAAGCGCCTTGTTAAGAATTTCTTGGAATTCTTGAAGGATTTCTTCTGGGAATAGCTTCTTGGTAAGGCTCCATACAATTTTCTTCGCTAGTTTTAAGTCCATCAAGGAAGCAACGAACCTGGAAGATATACTTGTATTATCTTGAGGATACTCCTCCCTGTTCAAATGCCCACTACCCAAAATCATTTTAATCATCAAGATAACCGAAGGCTCCGTGTGGAGAAGGTGGCGCTTCAGTCTCAAGTTCGTTATTCTTCTGAACGATACTTGATGCATCGAAGCCGAGAGAGAAATGGGAGTGTCTGCTCCAAAGCAGGAAGTGGACTTTGGATAAACACACATAATAAACCCAAACGGATCCTTTGTCGACATGGTTGGCAATTGTAGAGGTTTCAGACAGGAGAAGGATTGAAGCAGATTGATCTTTGGTATGATTTTGGCAGGATAAGGAATGATTACGACTTGCAGGATACGCTAAGAATAGTTTGGCGGGCACACTTTTTAACACCTAATTATGAGGAGTTGCTTTACATTAAATTCGCCAGCAAAGGTGGTAGAGTATATTTGTCTCGGACAAGCCAAATCTCCCTGGCTTAGATATGATGACTATCCTACGGACATCGCACTCCTTGAGTCCAAAATGACGACTCTCGTCAGCTGGATTTCGAGAAGGGGAAAAAGGAAAGGCTTAATTTAAGAGTGCATTAAGATGACGTCACTCGGACCAGGCCTGCTGTTTTGCGGAGGTAATGTGAAAATTTGAAATCAAAAAAAGAAAGTAGCCGTTTCCCCACTTGACATGAACAGGTATGTTCTTACTGATATATGTTTTTGGTTGATTGCATATCATGCGTCTTCTTGGTTCTTTACAAAATTTATAACATGCTCGATGTTTGACAAATTTGATGTTTTGTGCTACCTTTTTGCATAATATATTAAACATCTTTCAACATATTTTAGAGTTCACATTTTCTTCCCTATGCTTCACATTTTGCATGCGGGTTTGTGTGAACATTTCCAATAGATCACATCTCTTGTTTATGCGTCACATTTGGTATGCATGTCTGTTTGAGCATTGATATCTCTTAGAAACTGCATAAACACATTTTAAATCTGCTTCAAAACAACCAAAACACGTTGTAGATCCTTGTCAATATGTTGCAGATTTTTGATAAAATTTCTCTCGTCTTTGCCTTGCATTTTGCATGCATGTTGCAGGTTTAAAAAAACATTTGAAAACAAATCTGTCAAAAATCTCTGCCAAAAACTTGCTGAAAACTACTGAAAATACATTGCAAAAATCAGTCAAAATAAGATTGCAATTCCTCTAAAATACGTTGCAAAACCAATCTTGTTTATGCTTTACAATTTGCATGCATCTCTGCGAGAGCCGTTCCAATATATTAATACATTCCAAATCTGTCAAAAACGTTTTACAGAGTCAACCTGAACACGTCGATAAACCTGCCAATACGTTTTAAAATTTACCAAAAAAAAAAAATTACATTGAGGTTTTGATACGCCCCCACATATTTGTTTTTGGCTTGCGTAGTTCTGCTCTCTGTGGGCTGTCATGTGCTTGCATTTGTTTTATAAAGGATTTCATTAGCCCACATAAAAATAGGGATGGATTTAGTTTTAAGTTAAAGTTTCAAAGATTAAAAAGTTAGGGGGAGAGCATCAATAGATAATACAGTTTCAATAACCGTCATTTTATTGTCATGTTGACTTCCTAATAGCCATCATAGTTAAAACAACATTAATAAATTTGTTTTGTACCAATAGCAGATCATTTTTTGTAATTAATTAGTCCATTTGTGTACAACTATTGGAACATTTGTCCCATTTGTGCACCACTATTGGAACATTTGTGCACCAATATTGAAACATTTGTCAACAAGTACTAGCGATTTTGAGTTGACGGTTACTGGAACATCTTTAGTTACATATCAGGCGACACTTTGAAATGTGTACTTTTTGACCTTGGTGCATATAATTGATTTCACAACGTGCATTGTTACTACCCAAAAGCCAGATCAATAGCTATACGCAGTTAAGTCGCATACGAAGGCAACTAAAAAAAATCAAAATCTGATGTATCGTTTAGGATCTATGGGTGCGCGAAGTTAGCTATGATGACTACTGGTGCTCTTCCCCTAGGCTTTCTTTTTTATTTAGGTTAGGTTTTAGTTTTTACAGTTAGTTTTTGATTTTTTTTTTTTTAAAGTTAGTTTTTGATTAGCTTTTCTTAAATTTAGTTTTGGTTAAGTTTTTTTCTTAAAATAAAAAAATTTAGATTGTAGATTAGTTTTTAAATAGATTTTAATTTAGTTTTTTAAATAAATATTAGTTTTGGATTAGATTTTGTAATTTAGTTTTTTAAAATAGATATTAATTTTAAATTTTTTTTTAACTTAGATTTTAATTTAGTTTTTAATTTAGATTGTTAATTTTAGATTTTTAATTTAGATTTTAGATTAGAATTTAATTTAGGTTTTAGATTAGATATTTATTTTTGTTAATTAGCTTTTAAATTTAACTTTAGATTAGATTTTGATAATTAGTTAATATTAGATTTAAATTTATTCTTGTTAATTTAGTTTATTTTAATTAGATTTAAAATTAATCTTATTTTCAAACTAGATTTGAATTTTATCTTGGGAATTAATCCTTGAACTTTTATCTTATGCAGGTTCTCTCTTGTGGGCATCCAATCTCGTGTCTCGAAGACAAATGTTGAAACTACTAATGTATTTGGTGTAGGGCACAGTCAAAGGATTACAATCAAAACAAAGTGTTTGTGATTTTTAGCTTAGTGCACACTTCAATTTCTTAAGGTTAAAGAACACCATGTTTGCTATGTCTTATTTCATTTTGTTTGTGTTCTTTTACCTTTAGAGGGCTTGCCTCCCGATTTTCCTGACACTTTGCATAGGCATTGGTGAGAGGGAACAACCCAAGTGGTAACGAGCTAAGGCCAAGCTCTTCCGAACCACTATAAATAAATGTGTTTGTGACAAAGGTTGCAAGTGACGGGTGCTGATGTGTCATATTGACGTAAGTCTCCCTCAATGTCCATGTGGCATGCAAAAATCTATAGACTGCAACCTCTATAGGTTGGGAGGCCTCTTAATAGAGCGAAACACCACATGTATGGCCACTCGAATGGATGCCATGACTAAAAACTCTTTGTTTTAGAAGCCAAAAACCTTCTAGTTGTTGGTACAAGAGGTCGAACCTCTGATGATGTCTCACGTCCTTACAGTTCTTAGTAGAGATACAAAGTTTGCCATGGGGAGTTTTCATGGGGACTAATGTTTGGCTGCCCCAGAGAAGTGAGTGTCGTGGAGTGGAGCTAGTGGGGTCAAGCATCTAAGTATCCACTTTGAGCAAGCATAGTTGGGGAAACCCAAGTGAGATCCAACAACTATTGTCCTTGCTAGCCTTAGGATTCATTATTGAAGGTGCATGATTGTATTGTGTCAAGGTCCAACAAACATTTTGTCTTCCGTGCTTGTTAAAAGTTGAATAAAAAACAATTCTCACAAGTGGTCATAAACAACATTGGTTTTTCAAAGTTCAAACAAAGAGTTCACATTTTGTCCAAGTAATCATCCAACAATTGAACATGGCTTGTCAAAACATTGAATACCCTTGTCACTTAGGGTTAGCCTTTGCATAGTCCAACCTTAGGTCTTAGGATCCATAGACATTGCCTTTCATTTTAGCGTCCTCATTTTGCACTTAGGTTAAAAATAATTTCCCTAACTCTTCATTGCATTGTCATACCAAAGCAAGGTCTTGGCTTAGGTTGCATCTTGCATTATCATTGTCATCCCAAAATTAGGTCTTCACTTAAGTCATATTAGTCACATCTCATAAATCATTTCCTTCCATATGTCTTTGTTGCATTAGGTTATATTATTGCATAGTTCAAACCCTAGGTTTTGTCTTAGGTTGACATTGTCATACATTTTGCATTTATTATCCCTAAGTTCACATAACTAGGTCATTTCCATATCATACCTTAGGTCAATCCTATGTTATATCATTGTGTCATAATCATAGCTTTGGTGCAAATCATAACACAGGTTCATTTTATATCCTTAGGTCATTTCATATCTCTAGAACATATCACATTTTTAAGTCATAAATTCATATCGTATCATAGGCCATTGTCATAATCCTTGTCCTTTTGCATAATAGTCTCAAAATTAGGTTTTGTCAAGCTTCAAAGATTCAAATCACTAGATTAAACCCTAAGTTGTTGTTAGGGAGTCTTGACCTTGTCCAAAATTTGTCTTCTTGTCATAACCATTTTGTCAAACCTAGCTTAGTATCCAAGCGTATAGGTGCAAAATTGTCATTTGTCCTATTGTCATTTTGTCCTTTGTCCTTTTAAGGTCTTGACTTCATTTCAATTTCCTAAGGGTCACATCTTTAGGGTTGCATTTTAAAGTTTGTTCAAATCCTCAAAAAACAACAAAGACATAGGTTGCAATCTTGCCTTAAGTTTCATTTTTATATCCCAAAGTCACATTTAGTTGCATATCATTGTCATTTTTCAAAATATCAAAAGTCCAGCAAAAAAAACATAGGTTGTGTTGTCAATCATCTAGGTCGCACTTAGTCACATTTCATTGTCATTCCCAAAAATCCACAAGGTCTAAAACATAAATTGCATTGTCACCATCCTTGAGTCACATTAGTTGCATCCAAAATTCAAAAATCCAAAAAAATCTTGCATATTGACATGCCGGTTGAAATAAGGCCTAAGTCCCAGAAATCACACTAATCAACGTATCAAGCCATGTCCTTTCCAATGGATAACACAAAACACACACAAATGCAACAATATCAGACTCAGTCACTCGATCCAAATGCGGGTTCGTCAAGCAATGCACCACCACAATATGAGACTGTACAATTGGGACCACCTCCATATTATGAACCCATATTTGTGCCAATGAAATTGGGATTTGAAAGTGTTCCCCAACACCATCAGGGAGTGCACCATTCGATTTCAATCAATTAAACTAGCAACATGACACACAACTTCCAATCTCATATGAGGAACAAAACCTTATACAAGGATTTGGGTCAAACCAAGACCTTCAACAAGAAATGGATCCAAATAACCCATCGGATTCCTCGTCAGATTTCAATGATTCAGACGATGTTGAAAGATTTATTAGCAATCCAAAAATGGAAAAGAAAGTGAACAAGTTCTTGAACAAAGTGTATAGATTATTTCCCAACAAGTATAGAAGTATGATTGATATCGCCACAATCTCAAATGATCAAACTAATCTACAAATGCAACATGAGGTTGATAGTCTTTTGAGCTTTGAACCTCATCTAGATGAAACAGATGCACAAAAAGAAGTACCAACCAAACTACTTGAGAAGAGTGTCTCAAAATCCTTGAGTGTGAGTGTTCCATTCAAATCAATGTTTGAGGCGGTTAATAATCTGTTATATGACACTGCATCATTTCTACAAGACCAAATGGTAATGGCAAAAACATTGGCAAATGTGACATATCCAAAAATGTCACAAGTTTTTCAAACGGGATCACAATCACAAATGCAAGAGTATTTTACAACTGGAATGCCAAACATTACTGATGTTCAAACCAATTCAATGACACAACAAAAGGCTTATGTGCAGTCGAGTTCAGTACATGCGATAAATATGCATTCACAAATGACACAAAATTTGTCAACATGACCTTCAATCATGGCAACAAAAAGAGAAAATAGTGGTGCATAACCGCAACAAGTATTGCGACAATTAAAAAATGCACAACATGCACCATCAAACATGAAAACACATAATGCACAATGACAATATTATACTCAACAACAAACCAGAGTGCAATCTGCACCACTACAAGTAAATACAAACTTGCAACAACAACAATCATTTGGACAAACTTCACATCAAGTAAATGAAAGTGCCATTCCACATGTAAAAGTGAAACAACCTAAAGCACATAAGAAACACTTTTTGAAGCCAATGGGGTTTACATCAGGACAACAACAAATGACACAAAATCAACAAATTCCAATCCAAAGCCAATAATGTCAGCATCGACAACAGTATGTGCCTCAATATGCGCAACAAGGGAAAACAAGCTATTATATGCCCCAACAACAACAACAACAACAACAACAACAACAAGCAAATGCACTCTATCAATCACAACTGCAATTTCAACAACCCAAAGTGCAATATCAACCACAAATGCAGATGGCAATTCCATCTCAATGGGCACAACAAAATACTTAGTACCAAAGCATGACAGTGCCTCAACAACACGAGAAATACTAAAATGAATATATGTTAGAGACACCAAAGATAGTGATTTCTGAATGTCAACAACCATTTGGAAGTACTTTATATCGAAAACAAGGACATCCAGGGATGAATGATGAACCTCAAAATCCTTCGCAATCAGATGTGTTGGTGTAACAAATTGAAAAGATGCAATGACAAATAGAGACATTACAAACCAAAAGTACAAAGAAGTTATACACAGAGTAGGACTTATGTCCTAATCCATTTGATAAAATTTTGTACATGCTGCCTTTCCCTAAGCACTTTGAAGCACCAAATTTTGAGAAATACAAGGGAAAGGGTAATCCAAAAGATCATATTCGATCTTTTTACGCAGCGTGCACTGAGGTAACTTATGATGAGACATATTTGATGCGTCTTTTCTCGTGCAATCTCATGGGACAAGCTATGGATTGGTATGCACATTTGCCATGTAATATAAAATCTTAGAATGAATTGGCCGAGAAATTCATTTGTCATTTCACATTCAACATCGACAATGAGATAACCATGTCAGATTTATGCAACACAAAGCAAAAGCCAGGAGAACCATTAATGATTTTCTTACAAAGATGGCGAGGCTTGGTTAGTCGATGTTCCCTTGACATCCCGAAGGAACAACAAGTCAATTTATTTATCCAAAACTTGATACCAAAGATGATCTATGAGCTTAAATTGAAAGGTCCTAGTACTATTGCAAAGCTCAATAAAAAAGGAATGGACATTGAGGATGATCTTATTGCTAAGGGAGTTATTAAAGTGAACAAAGACAACAAAACAAGAATGTCAGTAATGATGGTGTAGTTGATGCATGAACCGTAAACGCTAGTCAACCTAAGTTTGTTATAAGAGGACCAAGTGCTTTGAATTCTTCGACTTTCCAACAGACTCAACAGACGCATAATCAAACAAGTAACGTTATCCAACAACCACAAAATCAACAACATAATCAACAACAACAAGGTCAACAATGTAGACCTTTTAGATCAAGAGATGGACCTCCCTGACAATTTACGCCATTGGGAGAACCGATTGAATTGGTTATGAAACAATTGATTCAGGACAATTTCATTAAGTTGCCAGATATCAAAGAGGAGACACCAATCAAATAAGGAACATAAAAATGCGTCATGTTTTCAACTGAAACACCTTATTCAATATTTGCTTGATCAGGATGTAATTAAGGTAGATTCATCCATTGGAACTTCTAACATTGATCATACAATTTTCAAGACTCCCTTACTTGATCATGACAAGGGAAAAGCCTCCTCTTCAAATTCAAATAAAAAAAGCAATCTGAATTACACTAGCACAAGTCATAACAATGTCATTAATTGCTTTTGTGTGTCTGATGAGTGTGTGTTAACCATAAGAATAAAAGAACAAGATTACTCATGTGCAGTGACCACCCACCGATCCAAAATAGTTTTAAAAAGAGCACCTTCCAATCCTCCTAAACCAACCCCAATGAGCCAATACAATCTCCTTGAGCATTTGGGAAAAACATCTGCACAAATTTCGATCCTTGAGTTGTTAAAATGTCTCCCATGCATTGCGTTGTCCTAGACAAAGCCTTGACCGAGTCAACGATACCTACTAATATTGATGTCGACCAATTTCAAGCTAGGACAAGACACCTTGCAACTTCCCAGCATGTTGCCTTTTAGGAAAAAGATATACCTTGCGATAAAACCCATCATAATGATCCCCTCCATCTTAAACTATTCATCCATAATTGCAAAATTAGATGAGTTTTGATAGACGGTGGAGTAGGCCTGAATATATGCACTATGAGAGTCATAATTGGCCTTGTTTACTCTGAAAATGACATAGATCCTTCAAGGAAGGTAAGAATAAAAGCCTATGATGATGCTGGACGCCCATCTAAAGGAGTGATTGTTTTGTCTATCAGAGTAGGTCTAGCAACAAAGAACACTTTTCTACAAGTGGTAGATCTGGATCTCCCCTTCAATATGATTCTAGGCCGTCCATGGATTCATGCAATGAAAGTGGTTCCTTCAACCTATCACCAGTGTCTGAAATACTCATACTATGGAACCGAGATAAAAATTCTTGGAGATCCTAATCCATTTCAATTTTGTGCTAGCCTGAAGGATACTTTGTAACAAAAAGTGCCAGTAAATAGAGAGGCCTAATTATGTGGATCCCAATACATTGTTTGAATCTGTCAAAGGTAAGATGAAAACACAAGATCAAGGCTGCGAAGAGTATTCAATGTCACCAAAATCACATGAAAATCCACATTTGTTGCAAAAGGAATCTAAAACAATCATCCAATATCAACCGCCATTGCCATTACAAAGTGGGGTGTACTAAACAAAGAAAATTTGGATGGTGATGTATCAGGATGGCTCTATAAAGATGAAGCAGATACACCAGATGCTCCACCTATCAAATTGCCTTTAGAAAAATATGGCAAAGGATTTACCATGATGCAAAAGAAGGGATATGATGGATGCAGTGGTTTGGGACCTGGCAAAAAAGGAAGATTAGAGCCTATCATTCCTGAGATGCGACATAAACTTTGGGTTTAGGTTTTGTACCATTGCGAATCGGGACCTCATCTACCAAAGTGACTACGCGTGAAAAAGGGCATGATTTTGATGATGAAACAACACCTAAGGACACTCATCCTAAAATTGACTCTAATGAATGGGAGTGGGACTCTTATTCCTCCAGCTCCTATGCCCTTGATAATGTCTTCATTTAACCTGACGATTTGCCTATGGAAGACAAACATTAAATTCCTCCTCCTGTCAAAACATGTCCTAAAGCTTGGATAGAATCATTTTGGAATCCTAGCACTGAATCTGACACAAGTAGCTCAGATAGTGATATCGCTGACATTCATGTCTTTACTATCTCGATCCTAACCTTTATTGAAACCGATGATGACATGCCTCTTGTATACCCACAGCTTATCCAATGCGACCAACAAGGACCACTTTAGTTAGATTGCTTTGAAAATGATGAGGCAATAGCATAATTCCTTGAGCTTAGAGAAGGCATACCACAAGGTGATCACAAGGCCAAATTTATATTGATTTAGATTCCACAACATATTTTGGGGAGTCAAATCCATCTTCCAGTCGCAAAATTGTAAAATAAAATAAAAAAGAAAAAAAACAAAAGAATAGGTCTCTGGGTGAAAACTGCAAGGTACCCTCTGACCAGAAAAAAAAAAAAACAAAGGACATACTTGCAGGTGAAAAACTCTCCGAGTTTCCCAAAGGTGGAAGGTTGGACATAACCCCATCAGGTAAGGACAAATTAACATTGCTTGTGGAAATGACCAAAGAGATAAATTTGGGTACACTTGACAACCCTAAGGTCATTCATTTTGCTGCTTCGTTGTTAGAACACGAAATAATAGATTTTGTCAACTTTTTCCTTGAGAAGTAGATCAATTTTGCATGGTCTTACGCAGACATGCCTGACCTCGATCCAGAACTAGTTCTTCATCATCTGCCATTGAAATTAGGTGCCAAGCCCATCAAATAAAACCTAAGAAAAATGCATCCACAAGTGGCCCTGCTAGTCAAAGCCGAACTCAAGAGATTTCTGGATGTGGGATTTATTAGACCAATAGATTATGCAAAGTGGATTTCCAACTTAGTTCCAGTCACCAAAGCAACCGGGGGCATCGAAATTTGCAGTAATTTTAGAGACTTAAACAAAGCATTCCCTAAAGATGATTTTCCTCTAGCAAATATTGACATTATAATAGACATGACAACTGGATACGAGATGTTGTCATTGATGGATGGATTTTCCGAGTATAATTAGATCCGAATAGCTCTCGAAGACCAGCACAAAACTGCCTTTACATGTGCTTGGGGAACCTACTGTTGGACTGTGATGCCATTTGGCCTAAAAAATGCTATAGCAACATACCAAAGAGCCATGACAATAATTTTTCACGACTACATGCACACTCTAATGGAAGATTAAGTTGATGACCTCCTATGCAAATCAATAACAAGAGATAGTCATTTGGCCATTTTAGGCCCAATCTTTGACTGAATGGAACAATATAAGCTCAGACTAAATCCAAGAAAATGTGTATTTGGTGTTACATCTAGCAAATTATTAAGCTACATTATTTCTCGAAGAGGTATTGAATTCGACCTTGCTAAGGTCAAAGCAATCCTAAATATGCCTCCTACCAATCTTCGTCAACTGAGAAGTCTTCAGGGAAAGTTACATTCAATTCGACAATTCATAGCTCAATTGGTAGACAAGTGTCACCCATTCCAACATTTGCTGCGCAAAGGGGTAGTTTTTAAATGGACCGATTAGTTTCAATAGGCATTCCAAGCTCTCAAAGATTATCTTCTATCACCACCTGTCTTAATGCCTCCCATAGATGGAAATCCCTTCATTTTGTATATCTCTGCAATAAATTATACAACATTAGGAGCTCTTTTGGCCCAACAAGATGAACAAGGCAAAGAGCGGGCTATTTATTATATTAGTCGGACATTAGTGGGCTATGAGTTAAACTATTCTACCATTGAGCAGGCATGCTTGGTAGTTATATTTGCAGTTCAAAATCTCCGACATTATATGCTAAATCATAAGACCTTGTTGGTAGCCAAAATTGATCCATTGAAATATTTTCTTAGCAAAGAAGTTCTCACAGGTCTCCTAGCAAAATGGGTCATGATTTTAAGCGAGTTTGATATTGAATACACTGAAAGAAAAGAAATAAAAGGATAAGTCATAGCTGATCAACTCGCAGATGCAACTGTCCAAGATGATCATGCATTATTGACTGATTTTCTAGATGAACCAGTCTTTGTTGTCACATCTTCTAATGAATGGCAGTTATATTTTGATGGATCTCACAACAGATTTGGCTCAGGGGCAGGTATCTTATTTGGAACCCCTCAAGGTGATGCTATTCCAAAATCCTATAGAATAACTTTTGATTGCACCAATAATATCGCAGAATATGAAGCTTTGGTTACTAGACTCAAAATAGCAATTCAGTGGCATATTACACATCTGCAGGTCTATGGATATTCTCAGTTAGTCATCCACCAAGTAAATGATGACTATGAAACAAAATATGAAAATCTCCCCCCTTATAAGCACACGATAGAACATTTCAAGACAAAATTCACTGTTATCCAATTTAATCAAGTCCCCCACCTTCAAAAAAAATCAATAGATGCTATGGCAACTATTGCCTCTATGTTGGATATGCCTCAAATATGGATAAATGTGAAGTTTTGGTAGAGAAGTGGTTGGTACCATCTTTTAATATTATGACATCAGATATGGTGTGTGTCCTTGTTGGTCCCAACTCCCCGTGGTACATATAAATCTATGAATACCTAAAGTCCCAAACCATACCTCCAAACCTTTCTACCAACCAACATTGAGCCTTTCTTAGAAAGGCTGCCAAATATGTCATCATCAGTGATACCCTCTACTGTCAATCCTTTGACGGTTAAACCCTCCCCAGGTGTCTAGATTCTGACGAAGCACAATGGCTTTACACGAAGTTCACGATGGTATATGTGGGGGTCATTTCAATGGTATTAGCCTGGCTAAAAAGTTGGTTCGAGCCGGATATTATTGGTCGACAATGGAAAATGAGGCCCATGACTTTGCTAAGAAGTGTTACAAATGCTAGACACATGGAGATTACATTCACGCGCCAACACAAGAACTTCAACCTATCATATCTCCATGGCCCTTTTCTCAATGGGGGCTTGATCTCATTGGAAAGATCCACTCGACATCAACAAATTGACATAAGTTTATCATAACGATCACAAAATACTTTATAAAATGGATTGAGGCTATACCCATGACTTATATCACTGACACACATATTTGTAAATTCATTTTTAACTATATCATGTCGATATGGGATCCCTCTTGCAATAGTCATAGACAATGGCCGTCCATTCAAAAATAAAGATGCCCAAGAACTCTGTGAGAAGTTTCACATCCAACATCATTTCTCAAGTCCCTATTATCCATAGAGTAATGACCAAGTCGAGGCATCCAATAAAACCATTATCAAGATACTCAAAAAGGTGGCCAATGGTGTTGGCTGAGATTGGCACGTGCCGTTAAATCCAACTTTATAGGCCTATCACACTTCTATCTGCACCCCTACTAGTGCAACACCTTACTCTTTGGTGTATGGTGCGAAATCTATCTTACCTTTGGAGGTCGAGATTCCATCCCTACGAGTCTCCTTACAACACTTGATAGATGATGAAGCATAAACAGTTTCTAGGCTGCATTAGCTTGAAATGTTAGATGAAAGGCGTCAGACAACTTTGACACATTTGCAAGCATATCAAAACCGTCTCCGTCGCACCTATAACAAGAAAGTAAAAGGGAGACACTTTGAAGTGGGAGACTTGGTCCTGAAAGCCAACCCTAAGAATTCACAATCTACTGAGATCATCAAAGGCAAATTTGAACCTAATTGGGTTAGCCCTTTCATCGTAACTACAACATATGGTTTAGGTGCTTATCAGCTTGCAACCCCGAATGGAGAACCACTATTAGATCCTGTGAACAACATACACCTTTAGAAGTATTATACATAGGTTTCTTTTAGCAGTTCTTCAATATGATCTTGAAAAAATGACAAAAAAGTGAAAATGCAAAAAAAAAAAGAAAACAAAAGAAAAAAAGAAAAAAGAAAAATCATTTGCCCTCTAGTGAAAACCTGGCAAACATGTGCTTTGGGTAAGTACTGTGGTGAAAACTTGGCAAATATGCACCGCGTGTAGCAAGGTCATTGCTTCACCGTCTATCTTGATTTCCTTTGTACATAGTACAAAGTTTCATCACACCTATCCATTTTGATTTGACCCAGTGTCCTTCTCCAGGCTTGCTATTGGTTAGCACCAATGTCTTTCTCGGTCGATTGCCAATCCTTGTACATATGTTTTCTATCTTGGTCACCGTACATATTTTGGACCTTAATTGTTGACAAATATGATGCAGGAGCATCCTTGGTTGATAAGAAATCTTGCATCAACCAAAAATATTTCCTTTCATTTTTGTTCTTGTTTAGTTCATTGTGTAGTTTTTTGTGTTCTTACCGGTTGGTACTGGTAGTTGCTTTATTTTCATGGAAGATCTTATTTTCAGTTTCCAAGCTGGTTCATGTGCTTAATTCAAGATTTTTAGTTCATTTGGGTTCTTTTCCGGTTAGTTATCACTTCCGGTTGACTGTTTCTGGGTTCCGGGATAGTTCTTGTGCTTACCGGTTGTTTTTCCTTCATTACTGGTGCGATTCTTGGCGTGTGGATCTATCTTGGGTCTTGTTAGATGTTCTTTGGCATGTGGTCAACCTTCCTACTAAACCACACCCCTTAGTTGTTATTTTTCGAAAAGATTTCTTTAATTCTTAGGGCCGACCTAGTTACACGTTTCAGTTTTCTGCATTGGTAAATGCAATCTTATGAGGCCGACCCAGATATGTTCCGGTGGGTATACATATGTTATTATGTAATCATTTCTAGGGGGCAGAGGAAGTAGAATTGTGAATAAGGATTGAGATTCACATTTTGTGATCGGGTTGATTCTTAGAGTCCCGGTTGGATTGTATCTAGTTGATAGCCTACATGTAACCAGTTAACTATTGGATGTATTTGATGATTATATGATGATAATTGGATGGTTGTTGGAATTTTAAAGAAATAATATGATTTGTTTATGCAATCTTGTTATGTTTTTTTTGCTGCTTTCGCTGTGTTACTCTTGCTGCACAAGCCGATTGATTCTCTTTGAGGGTTTTACCAGTTATGGCTGCATCAAAATCCCTTTTCATGATCAATTGACAAAGTTATCATAGTGAACAAATCATAGGCTATGACATGTACATAACTTATAATGTCCTGAAAAAATACTAAAAATCAAATAAAGTCCTGAAAAAATACTAAAAATCAAATAAAGTCATGAAAAAATACTAAAAATTAAATAAAGTCCTGAAAAAAATCCTAAAAATAAAAAAATGTCTTGAAATAATTACAAAAATATAAAAAAGTCCTGAAATAATCCAAAAAACATCGTAAAATGTCTCGGAAAAAGAACAAAAAAAAATTGTTATCTAGCAAAATCCCAAAAATAATTGTTTTCATTTTCATTTCGTTAATTAACTGTCCCCTTTGTATATAGATAGACATTTTGAGCAGACGTCAAACAAAAACACGTTAAACATTGCGCTTAACAAATCACACATTAACAGACGAACTGTTCAACGAACCTAGCATTCAAATTGATCAAACTTGTCTTATCCATCAATCAACATCAACATTATCAACCCTTTGTCAACTGTTATCATGGGCCTTATACAAGGCGTAGTATACTCAAAACCAAACTGTGTCTTGTCTAAGACGAGGTACTGCATCCCCTAAAACTTGACAACATGATTGTCCTTTAAACACAACATTTTCACTTTTGGCAATGAAGATCAGGATGTTTGTTTGACTAGTTTGAACTTGTGAATCTCATCTTTCTTTGATTTATCTTTGATCGTGTTTCTATGCTACTCGATAATGTCACATAGTGATTTAAAGTGGCCGAGATGGCTCATGATCATTTTTTTTTTCTTTTTTCTTTTTGTGGAGTGTTTCATAAATTTCTGGGGCACGTATGTCTTGGGTGTCTGTGATAAGTAGGTTCGCTTTGTGAATGCCACACATACCTTGACCCTTGACACATGTATTGTCTTAGGCTATTTTTTTTTTACTCATTCCTTGTCTGTAATGTGTCTGTTTTACATAAAGGGATTGCATTATTGCCCTGGCCTTCATTGCCATGGTGTGCCATATCCGTTTTGCCACATAAAATAAAGGTTCTCACCTACTATTTGCATTTGTGAAAGAAAGATTTCATCACACTAATCATTCTTCACTTCTCACTTGTGTTTCTTCCAGTTAACATTTTTTCTATCCCATCAACCCTTCTATCTATTCATCAAATCAATCATTCGGTATCAATCAATTTTTTTTCTACAATCCATTAACATTCTTCCCTTCTTGTTAACATTTTTCTCTTTCATCAATTTTTTTCTCTTTCATCTAACATTCTTCTCTTCTTTCAAGAGATCATTTATTTCTTTCATGCATAAACAATCTCTCGAGGGGGAATTCCACCTCCATCTCTTGATCTACTAGGGCATGATCTTTTTAATTATTCTTTGAAACAACGCTCATCAATCACATCATCTCAAAGAGGGGCAAAATGTAGACACTTAAATTGGTCATCACTCCTACGTCACTAACCTAATTTTTAACATGTCTTCTATGTCACATTTTATCTTCATCATATGTTGACATTCCTCTGGTTTCAGTTCATTTCAAATCCAACCCTAATCGGTCTTGTTCATTCGCATTTGGTCCTAAACCATTATGATTGACATTTTATCATTTTCAAATCATTTGAATTGGTCTCATCTTGGCAATTAGAATTAGTTCCCTCTTTGTTCATAATTAATCAGTCATTAATTATCAATCTCTTTATCAATCAATTTCAATCAGTCCTCTGTGACACTATATCAGCCTTTCATGGCACTTTATCAATCGATCTTATCAATTCTTTATCAAGTCATTGTCAATTGATCTTATCAATCGATCTTATCAGTCTCTTATCAAAATTATTATCAATATTGAGTCTTTTTCGATCTTTTGTCCTATTTTGTTGTCAACCTCCGTCAATTGTCATTAATTTTTATCAATTATTAGCCAATCAATCATCACTATTAGTACCCAATTCAACATTTATACTCCTTGTGCATGGATTGGTGTAGTTTTTATAATACTCATGCATGCTTACTTGATGATCTCGATGTCTATCTAGTTAGTATATGCACGGATGTTTTTGAAACATCATATTTAAATTCTTCCAAATCATATTGATGTAACTAGCATATATATATGCTTGATTTGTGGTTTTTTAAAGCATGTTCTATAAAAGCCCATGCATGTAATGTAAATAATATAGGAGCACTTGCTCAAATCCTTTCTTATTTTTTTACCTTAAATTGCTAATTTAAAGGGATCTTGTGATCAAATTTCTTATGCATGAATAGTGTTATTTTACCAACTCCACGTGTATACATGTATCTTGTACCTTGTATGAGATTTAAGTTCTTTCTTACTAGTGGTGGATTTTCTACTCATGCATGGTCACCTAATGTGAGATTGCGATAAAGAATTTAGAATTTGTATACATTTTATATCGGATGCTATTCTTCTTGTATGTTTCTTTCATTGAGTCCTTGTATGTATGGTGGTGGTATTGAATGTTTTGCCAACCCTATGTCATTGTGATCATGTTGGGTTAAGTTTATTGGTTGTCCATTGGTTTATAGGAGAGGTCCTAAATGTTTCAAATGGTTGAGTAGAGTTGAATCACCATTGAGAAAGCTAATGGATTGTTGGAGTAGTTTGAAAATCATGAAGGAAATTATATCATCCATCATTTGTTTCTAAGGTGTGTTTTATTTCCTACCAATATTGACAAGATTTATTTTTTTGTCATCCAGCAAAAATCTTTCTCTGTCTTAAAGTTTTGGTTGCAATGAATCACTTTATGTAGGATGATATATTCGTATAGCTCATTTTTTTAATTTTTATGTTGAGACTTCAATATATGAAATGATAATCAAAACTTGTTTGAATCAAATTTTAGGTACATGGGTGGTGCCCTTGGTTGGTAGTATAGAAATAATAAGGGAATACAAAAATATAACAGAAAAGGATACATAAGATGCTTGATAAGTATTTATACTAGTTAATGTATGTAAAAGAGGTTTCAAAAATATAAATCAAAAGAGTAAAATCGTGATTAAAAGCGTTTATTAATACCTTACATTTATATATGTCCAACATTATTTATTTATTAGATGAATCCTTGAAAAATTTCACATCTATTTTGATATAAAATTAAAACATATTCTTTTTAAATAACAATCATAATTTTAAAAGTTTAAAATAACAATCCATACTATAATTGTCAATTAATTGACAAGGTCTTATAAAATAAATTTCAATAAAAAATATACTGATTATCATAGTGATATAAATGCCACCTAACTCAGATGACCTTACAAAATTAATTTCAATAAAAATATATTGATTATCATGAAATTATAAATGTCACCTAACATATAAGATTTATTTAACTATATACATATATTGATTAAGATAGAATTACAATTTCCACCTAAATGATGAAGTCATATAAGATTTTTGTCAATAAAAAATATATGTTAATTATCATAATATTATGCATGCCAAATAAATAACATCTTTTAAGATCAGGTTTAATTGAAATATATATTAATTAGGCCATTTCTAAAATGCTTCAATAAAAATATATATCAATTTTCAGAGTGATTGCCGTGTCTTCTTTGCTTTGAGAAGTTGCGGGCAAAATTCATTGATTAGTATGTGTACCTGCTATGACAGTGCCCGTTTTCAACCATAGTTTTAAATATTTCCTTTTCTCAATTTACACCTTCCTCGGGCATGGCACTTTCACATCTTCTTTACACCGACCATTATTGAATGTGTCAAAATTTACCTCCTTTCGTTGAAGATTCTTCACATATAGACAAGATTGACAAGTTACTTCAAAACAATGAAGAAAAAGAAAATGTATAGTTATTTAATAAGAGAAGTGTAATATTGAAGGAAGCTTTAAATGAGGTCAAAATGGTGTAAACAGGGGGCTGATAATCATCTTCAATGGTGTAAACAGGGGATGATAATCATCTTCAATTTTTATAGGGTGGTTAGCTACTAAATATTAGGGAAATCATTAAGTCTGAAATGGTCATGTTGAATCATTAGTTATTGTGGGATACTAGTATATTATATGTAGCAATTTTTGTTAAAACAATTTAGATGAAATAAAATACTAAAATGCTTGGTAACATAAGATTAGAGAAATTACAAAAAGGACGCAAAAACATCAGCATGAGAATAATGCAAGATAAGATATTAAAGTAAGAAACAGATACAACGTGAAATTTAAATGTTATACAATATCCAATACTATAGCTTTCTAATAAGGAACATTCCCAAACCAACATCAATCTTGCATTAATAAAGTTTTTTTTTTCTTTTTATAATTTGCACTCTATCTTATAAGCCTTTGTCTAGGTATCTTGTGTTTGAGGTTGCATTTTTTCCATCATTGTTCTAATAAGAAAGTGATTTGGATGTGGCATTCATGTTGTATGTGTTCCTAGAGGAAGGTTAGTTTACACTAGGTCATAATTTTTAGCCTTCGACCATGACATGCATAGGAAATAATGAGGACTT
The DNA here is from genome assembly GCF_030272615.1 of Cryptomeria japonica. Taxonomy (NCBI): domain Eukaryota; kingdom Viridiplantae; phylum Streptophyta; class Pinopsida; order Cupressales; family Cupressaceae; genus Cryptomeria; species Cryptomeria japonica. The sequence continues at coordinate 675,920,393 of NC_081411.1, forward strand.
ATGTGTTTATCTTCTAGTCATTATAAACATAGGAAACAATGACTAACGATATTGGTGTATTCGACATATAATTTTAGAACATGGTTTGGCTATTTTGGAATTCTCACTAACCTCTATCATGAACCTTGAAATTTACAATGCTAACAATACTAGTATTTACCTACAAATGATATTTGGACATTACATGATTGCATTATGTGTCTAGGGTTGTATTTATAAAGATACCGTCCTAGAAAACTTGGATATTATAATGTAATGCATCAACAAAATGAAATAATGTAAAAGTTTTCCTCATTTAGTAGGAATCAATCTCCTCATCCACTAACGTCAAGCATAAAAGAAATTAGTAATAATAAATAAAAAAATCAACAATCATTGTCAAAACACACCTGAAGGACATCTTCAAACTCAATTTTTCATCAGTGCTTGCATCGAATTGAAGAACATTCAATGATCAACTTAATTATAGTCATTGCTACCTCTTGCATTAACATTTATGACTACAAATTCTCCTTTTTTTAACAATATTTTACTTAGTAGAAAGGAAAAGCTACATATTTAATGCTAGCACAATAGACTCTATGGTGTTTTTGAGAATCATATTATATTCTTTACCTTAAATATACATATGAAGAGCATCATTTGTATGTGAATCTTTTCAAGAAAAAAATCTTTTCATCATGATCAAATTATGTCACTTGAACTCTTTTATTATAATTAATTAGCCGATAGGCTATTTTATGGTAGAAACTCCCACCTGAAGTCTCACGCCCAATTTTTTTGTGTTGCTAGTAAATTGCCTTAGTTCATGTGTGCATACATAAAGTGGATAAAATGATTGCACCACCTTGGGATATGCATTTCTGATTTGAAGAAGTTACAAGGAAGAATGTGAACATGTATTCCACCGTGGGCCATAACACATTTTACCTCCTCCCCGCCATCATTAACATAAACTTTTAAGATATTTTAACTTTATTTAGATTCTAGTTAAAATTATATATGTATTTTATTTTTAAGTGAACAGATGAATTTATCTATTTACTATTTTTGTTTTTAAGCAAACAAACAAATAAATAAATATTTACTAATCACAATTAGCATTCATCATATTTTATGATGGATGATGGACATATATTTGATAATTTTAAAAAATGAATTAATGTAAATATTAAGTTATATAAAATAATATTATATTTAATTATTTTTATTATAATATTAAATTATTAAATTGAAATTAAATATATTATATATTTATTATGTAGAGTTTGTAATGAGAATTTTTTACATAGTCAAATTGAGAAAAAATTGATCAAAATGATCCTATAGACCTTAGAAATTTCTTCATTTTAATTTTAAAATGTGATAGGTCAAATATGATTTTAAAAAGAGTTAATGTGTGTTAATTAGAGTTAGAATGTAATTAAGGTTATGGTTCTATTTGCTATCCTAACTATGATAATAATCTCAATCTTAACCTTAATTTTAACAAAGAAGACACATCAATCATCACTATCGAATCTATTCGATGTAATCTATTTCATAAGTTAATTGTTTCCTTACATTGTAAAAATGGTATAGTTTATTATGAAGGATTCTAGGGACTTATGAGAAGGATCTATAAAAGATCCTAGGATAGTTATGAAGAAGATCTCAATTGTTAATTTATGTTTACTATGACTATATTTAAATTATTATCTCTATTTATTTGATTTATACCCTCTAATATATCATATTGCCTATAAATCTTATTATCGACATAACTGTTACACTTTCTTTAATACAAGTACTAATCTAATTAAAATTCATAATACAACAATTTAATTTTATAAGACTGGATAAAAACTTAAAATACACTGCAAACTACAAAATTCATGAGAATCTCAACAACGCCCACTGATTCTTTTCCACGAAATTCCGTCCATGACACAGCAGCTTTAATTTTCTCCTGCTGTAGGTCCTGGGCCCACGTTTACGAATGATACTTTTTGCTTGTTTTCTCTACACTTTCCTTCCGTTTTCCCACTTTGAAAACTTCCTTCTTGTTTACGTTCTTTTCCTCTCAGTTTCGGGCATATATCACGCAACCTTCTTATAAATACATTCACAGTTGGCTCTATTGTGCACCCAGACATATACATGCACTACAGTTTTCATCCCTTGGAGAAATGGACAGAACACTATACGCGGCTGTTACGCGCGGGAATGTGGATGCTCTCGCCAAGTTGATAGATGAAAAACATGAGACGATCGGGATGCTGCCCCTCCAAATGGAACCTGATCATGCCCCTGTTCACATTCTCAACCAGTTAACGCCCAGAAGGAATACACCCCTTCACTTGGCAGCCTATTATGGCCATCTCCAAATCGTTGAGATGTTGTTGAAAGTTATCTGTGATGACATAGAGGCAGGGAATGAAGAAAGCCGCCAATTTATTGTAGCCCAGAATTTACAAGGCGAAACTGCTCTGCATGAAGCTGTCAAGGGAGGACACCTCCAAATAGTCCATGTTTTGTTACAGAAAAGCTCTGAGTTGGGTGAAATTAGGAATAATGCCGGTGAAACTGCTCTGTTCAAAGCTGCCGAGGAAGGTCATAAGGATATTGTTGAGAAATTATTCCCTCTAATATCTCCCAACTACGACAGAAGAGCTCGAGATGAACGCACACCTCTCCATGCTGCTGTCTCCTGCGAGCACAAAGGTTTTTGCAAATAGACCCACTTTGACCATAATTTTTTACTACTGTGATAATCGGCCGATTTCTTTCCCAGCTTAATTTTATCTTAATTCTTATTTTGTGATTAATTTTAATTAAAATTAATTTTCAATTTATATTAGAAAGAAAAAATGATATGTTTTAATTCAAATAAGATGGGTTTTTAAGATGATTTCAAGAATAGGAAATTAAAATAGGAAATAAGTTGTAGTTTTGATCCAAGAGTAAGCTATGTCACTAGGAAATGGAGGATGTTCACATTACAAAACTGGTTATTCTCAAAATCTTCTAGGGAAACACCATGTCTTGCACGGCAGTCGGTGAGAGAGTCTTGGAAAAACCGCGTCTTACACGGTAAGATGATTATGTACGCCGGATAGGTACCCCATATCTGTAAACCATTGATGATAGTTCGTACGCATGGGGAAAAAGAAAATTAGAGTTTCAATATTAAACAAATAGTATTATATTTAAGATGGGTTTATCTCCACACAAAAAAATATATATTTAAGATTTAAGATGGGTTTATCTCCACACAAAAAAATATATATTTAAGATTTAAGATGGGTTTATCTCCACACAAAAAAATATATATTTAAGATGCGTTTATCTCCACACAAAAAAGTAATTTCTAAAATCTACAAACAAAATTTCAGTAGCTAAATTTATAAGAAGGTTGCACCCAGAGATATACATGCACTACAGTTTTCATCCCTTGGAGAAATGGACAGAACACTATACGCGGCTGTTACACGCGGGAATGTGGATGCTCTCGCCAAGTTGATAGATGAAAAACATGAGACGATCGGGATGCTGCCCCTCCAAATGGAACCTGATCATGCCCCTCTTCACATTCTCAACCAGTTAACGCCCAGAAGGAATACACCCCTTCACTTGGCAGCCTATTATGGCCATCTCCAAATCGTTGTAATGTTGTTGAAAGTTATCTGTGATGACATAGAGGCAGGGAATGAAGAAAGCCGCCAATTTATTGTAGCCCAGAATTTACAAGGCGAAACTGCTCTGCATGAAGCTGTCAAGGGAGGACACCTCCAAATAGTCCATGTTTTGTTACAGAAAAGCTCTGAATTGGGTGAAATTAGGAATAATGCCGGTGAAACTGCTCTGTTCAAAGCTGCCGAGGAAGGTCATAAGGATATTGTTGAGAAATTATTCCCTCTAATATCTCCCAACTACGACAGAAGAGCTCGAGATGAACGCACACCTCTCCATGCTGCTGTCTCCTGCGAGCACAAAGGTTTTTGCAAATAGACCCACTTTGACCATAATTTTTTACTATTGTGATAATCGGCCGATTTCTTTCCCAGCTTAATTTTATCTTAATTCTTATTTTGTAAATAATTTTAATTATTTGAAAGAAAAATGATATGTTTTAATTCGAATAAGATCGTTTTTTAGTTCATTTCAAGAATAGGAAATTAAAATAGGAAATAAGTTGTAGTTTTGATCTAGTAGTTAAAAATAAATAAATAAATTAAAAAGATAAAATTCAATTAAAAACAAACAAATGCATAAATAAAGGAGATGAATCAATGGATTAATTAATATGAGATAGTGTTTTTTAGTGCATGCACCAAATTCTTTTAGGAAGCTAGAAATAGCCATAGAGGTTACAAGAAGAGAACTACGTGAGGTTTTATAAGGGGAGGCACTGTCGGGAGCAATTTTGAAACTCTCAAATCAAATCGAATGTGGGAAATAGGTTTGCTAGATTTTAGGGCACTCTTAATTCCACTCTAAATGGAGAAAGACTATTTTGCGGGGAATAGGTTTGATTTTGAAACTCTCAAATCAAATCGAATGTGAGGAATAGGTTTGATTTTGAAACTCTCAAATCAAATCGAATGTGAGGAATAGGTTTGCTAGATTTCGGAGCACTCTTAATTCCATGCTAAATAGAGAATGACTATTTTGTAGAGAGTGGGGAAGTGCTATGAAGATGAGGGACTAAGATACATAACGGCTTAAATCACACACACTAAGCTTTGACTTTTAGACTTAAAAGTGTTAAACACTCAAAATTGAGCAACACAAATAGATTTTGCAAGGAATTATAGTGAGAACATAGAATTTTTGCAAAGAATTACAGAGAGAACATAGAATCAAATCCCAAGTAAGATTTCTCTTTTATTTATTTATTTATTTATTTTTTTCATATATGAATTGATTAGCATACAATACACATAGTTATCAGTAAGAAACAAAGGTAGATGAATATAATTCCTTTATCAAAACTTGTAGTTGTACTTTAGAATCAACACTTATTATTGTGTGTATACCCTCTTACCGTCTTTGTGATCTCATGATGATGTATCCGATATTTCATTTTGGAATGAAAATCATTTTATGTTTAAGAGACCATATACCATGCCAGAATCAAATCATGTATTAGACCAAGCATCGTCTATTCCACTTCCATCTTTATGTGTATGATAAATAGAGCTCTCACTTATTTTAGAATTGATGTCGATCTGTGCTTGTTACAAAACCCTATGATTAACCACATGTCTCTCTCTCTCTCTCTCTCTCTCTCTCTCTCTCTCTCTCTCTCTCTCTCTCTCTCTCTCTCTCTCTCTCATCCGCTTTTCCTCATCTCATGGTATATATTTATGTATAAATAGAAACTTTACCAATGCAATAAAACTTTCTATCTATCATCATGCACGTAAGAATCTATTTATTTATAGCGCTGATTGTGAATAGAGAAATGCATCTTTATCTATAATCGATCATTCCTCCATGAGAATAAAATCATCATGATCTTCTGGCCATAACATTTATTTTGTTGACTGTAAGGCCTAAAATCCTTCCCTGAACCAAATTGTGGTTATCTTGCAACCAATGCATTCGGGAGATCATTCCCTTACGTCAAGATAGTCTACCAAACAATCCACTTTTCTGTAATATATTATCAAGTAATGTATTTAAGATGCTAGTTTTAAAAATTGTTGCTAGTTATTATTAGACATATTTTAGTTATGAATATTATGCTCTCTCTTTTAAAAACAATATATATATTTGAAATTATAATTGGATATTTCTATATTTCTTCATTAACTTATGTTGTATGCACTATCTTTTAATTAATAGTTATTACTTTTCAATGAACTTTAACATTTAATATCAAAGAATATTCAATGGATAAATAGAAGAATCATATAAATATTGTAAGATCTTTCTTTTGGAAAATCTAGAAATTTGACTATGGCAACGTAGCATAGAGTCTTTATGAGTAAGGGTTCCTTGATACCTAAAGGTATAGATATGTTCTTCCGCATTTTTGATCTGATTCGGATTTGATGCATAATCCTAATTGTGTTTCTAGTCTTTATTTATTTAAGAGTAATATATCATGATTGATGTTGACATTATTCTTCATATTAATGATTTTAAAAGATTGATTGTTGATAAATGTAATTTTATGATGAATACTATAGATGAATACTTGGGAGTAGATTATCCATGTTGGCATTTATAATAGCTCATGTTAAAAGGTTGCATAAAGGTGTTTTGGGAGTTCGTGAGTGCAAATTATGCTAGATTTGTAATGTATGAGCTTATTATCAAAATGTTGATCTATTGTCAATCATAAAATATAATAAAAGTGTTCTTGTTGACAATGCATTACATGACTTGAGAATTCTTTGACTTCAAGAATGGATGTACCATTGTATTTTGGAGTCTCCTCGACCTTGTTCATTATCACTATGTTTTCTATGTGTTCAAGATGGAATTGGACTCTATGAAAAGGTATCAAATAGCGAAGATTGCTGCTTCTATTTTCATGTGTATGCTATATGCATATTTTGTGTTCATGATATTGTTATGGTAGCATTAGGTGTAGATACGTCACACTGCACAAATTCTATTATTTTAGTCAGATTTGCAATGCCAGTATTCCTCGTGCTAGGCTGGGTGTTTTTCGTGTCGTGAAAGATTCCGAGGAAGTGTATCTACTTCGAGGTAGGGTGGAAACGCGTTCAGACAATGTTTTTGCCCATGATATGCTTGAGGGAGACAGATGTTGAGAGTTCCTATTATGGTAGTCTTCCTGTTTGTACATTATGTATTAATAATAATCGATCTTATAGTCTATTATAAATGTATATAATTTTTTTTGTTAGCCTTTTTATTGGCTTGCGTACTCTAACCTTATATATACTTTCACGTCTCTCATCTTATATATTCTAACATGTGACAATTGATTATGTTTGATCACGTATAATTTGTGAGTTATGTTCGATTTGATATTATGATAGTCCTTACAACTACTGATTGCATATTTGATTTTTGGTCTCTTTCTTCTCCGATACAACTTCTTTCCCTCCGAATTTAGCATTCCCATTATATAAAATGTTTGCAAATCAACTCTCTCATTCTGTACATCTTAATTCAATTGTGCAGATGTTGTTGAGTATCTAGTAGATCAAAAGCCGGAGCTCCTTAAGCAAGCTGATAATATCGGCTGGACACCACTCCACATAGTTGCATATGTTAAAAATGCACCAGAGATTGCGAGGATACTGTTGAATAAAGATGCTTCGTTGTGTTATATGGTGGATAGGAATCGTCAGACAGCGCTTCACATAGCAGTGATTGAGGGCAATGTGAAATTAGTGAAAGAAATATTAATTTACAGTCAAGATTGCTTAGAAATTGTTGATAAAGATGGGAGAAATGCTTTCCACTTGGTGGCTGAGAATGCAGTGCAAATATTCAACAAAATTTCGAGGAGTATCAAAACTTTAGTGCTGCTATTACTTATCTCTAAAAAATATGTCATCAACGATCTTGATAATAACGGCAAAACACCGTTAGACATAGTGTTGGAGAAAATGAGCATCGACGAACGCCTTTTTTCTGGTGTAAGCAAATACATATTCATCTAATTTTTGACCCTATATTAGGTATTTCCTTTTTATTCACTTAACTTTTTCATTAATGTTGCAGATGAAAAGACTGTTAAAAAAGAATGGTGCACGGAGGACTCCAAATATGATGAACAATGAAACATTAGAGAGATCATCAGCTACTCAAAAGTCACCAGAGAAGAGTCAAATTGTCTTGGTAAATGCTGTTTTGATTGCCACAGTTGCTTTTCAAGCTGTATTGACTTTGCCAGATAAAGATCACCAGACAACAACGTTCTTGGTTTTTGTTCTATTTAATGCGTTGGCATTCTGCAGTTCAATAGCAACAGCAGTTGTGCTGATTTATGCAATTTATGGCAAACAAGAAGACTCCCTCCTTGTGAAGACCTCCGTAAGAGGATTATGGATAGCATTGGTAGGGCTAATCGCAGCATTTGTTGCAGCCATTTACATTTTCGTGGAATCCAAGTATGGATGGGTGAAAGACGTTGTGTTCGGGATGGCAGTCGGCGTTCCCATAGCCATCGTGTTTATGGTTCTTCGTTCCAAAAACTACATCTTCAGTGAAGACAAGATGGAATCCCGATCCTTCATCATAGTTTTCGTCTTCTCATTTTCACTTTTAACATTAGTTTCGTATCTGTCTCATGGTAAGCTGATATCAGCAATCTGGACTACGCTATTATCTGTTTATTTTTTGCTTTGTTTGGTGTATGTAAGTTTTAGTAAGAAAACCGAGAGTGTAGGGACCGTTTCCGTAGATCATGGCGTAATTCATAATGTTTTCTATAAGGTTTGGGGTAAAACTATCTGTACTGTTTTATTCCTTGAAACTGCTGTATTGTGGATATTGTATGCTGTATGAGAAGACTACTTTTATGTAGTATTTTTCTCTAAGTTTGTAGTAAAATTATATGCACGGTTTTATTCCTTGACAGCTGTAAACACTATTTTTATAAAGTAGTATTTTTATTTAAATTTGGGGTAGAATTATATGTACGGTTTTATTCTCTCGAACTTTGTATTGTGGATATGGTATGTTCTACGAGGAGACTACTTTTATGAAGTATTTTTATCTAAGTTTGGGGTAAAACTATATATAGAGTTTTATTCCTTGAAACCTCTGTATTGTGGATATGGTACATACTGTATGAGGACACTACTTTTATGAAGTAGTATTTGATTATGATTATTGATTGCAATGAAAATGAAATAATATTGTAGACAACAAGAATCCTAAATTCATATGAAAAAGTAAAAGGGGAAAGATAGAGGCAATCTTGACACAATGCGTTAATAATGAAAATTACAAAATTAATCTCAATGTTTTAATATAGGAGATCTCATCTTATGTTAGAGTTCAATACAATGTCATAATAAATATATTATATTGAAGGGAAAGAAGAGAATACTTATATGGTAGAATGAAGTGGAAAAAGGTGATTCTCAATTTACTATATCATGTGAAGAAGAGAAGGGTGAATGATAGATCTGTAACACCCCAAGTCGACACACTTGGGAAAAAACTCGATGGAACAACACTTTGTTTAAATAAAAATATTGAAGATGCGACAAGAACATGTCCCACTTGCACATCGATGTATACACAAGTGCCATGTGAACCCAACAACACAAAGACACTAACCAAATAAAATAACTCACCATGGCTACAAGAAAGTTGGCACTAGTAGAGACTTGACAATTACAAAATGAAGTCACCATAATGAACTTACAAGAGGAGAAACCACACCCGAATGATGATTAGGTACTAACCCATGATCATTTTCTCTTGGTATGATGACAGAATTTAATCAACCTCAAATTAATACTAAGACACATTTAGGAACTCTCATAAAACCTATGGAAGCCCATGTAGACAGAGGAATGATTAGGAGATAACATGCACATCTACTACATGAACGTCGTCCATTTTCAAAATAAGGAGTACGTTCACCTCCAATCTACTAATAAACAACCCTTAACAATACTTTATGCTAGGGAAAATCTTCATAGGAAGTTTCTTAATTAGAAGGTTACAAACCAATTCGAATAATGATGGGTATCTTAAAAGAAATGGTGTGATTCCCAAAGTAAGTCAATACCATACAACTTAATGTATGACACTTTTAATTGAATCGACAACATAGGAAGACTCTCTATACCATGATGAAAAAAAATCATATATATATAAAGTTTTCCCAAAAAATGGATGAACTTTCATGAAATGAAAAAATAGGACACAATAGGACACCAGATGACACTAGCACCCATATAGGAAAGACTCATCTAGATGATTAAATGAGAAAATAGGACACTAGATGACACTAGCATGCATATAGGAAACTAGTGTGCATACTTAATAGAGTCTATGTTAGGGGCTATAGTCCTTCCTAGGCATGGTAGTCTTGTTCTAATGCCGATTTATCAATGAGTGAGCAAATTTAAGCTAGGATTTGGTCTACAAGATGTACCAAATGTATAAGAGCTACAAGTAAGGATCTCTAATAAAAAATAAACTCTAGAATGGAAAAATTATTGGGAAACAAAGGAGGTCCTAGACAGTTGTTCTTGCCTCACACTATCCCATGAAGGATATCACTCCTAAGGGCTAGGTAGACTAGATAAGAGGAATAAAAACAAAGCCAAAGTGCCAAGAGTAAAGGGAAAATGTGTAAAAACACCTTGTTACACCACTAACACCACAATAAGGAAACTCTCAACAAAACTCAATGCACACAAAAGAGAGCTAAAGGCTCCAAAACAAACAACATATTTTCTAATTTCTAGGATTCATTTTAAACCCAAATCCAAATATTGTCTATGTTCATTTTACCACATTGTAATGAGATCAATATTAAACAATTGATTAGAGTGTTTGATTCCAACTTCAAAATACATAAGGCATTCAGAGCATTTATGCAAATCCATCCTCTTAAGGAGTTTCATTGATTAAAATTAAAAAAGTGGACTCAAATGTCCTTTGAATTACATTTTACATGATATTTAAATGATGAAATACATGAAATCAAAACTTTTAGCATCTTGATCATGATATCTAGCTCTTCCAAAATATCTGTGATCTCCAACCATAGTTTCCATGCCACCTAATAATGTGGAACCCTTAGTTCCACTCCCTTGTGCTAGGAGATAGTCACATGGGCCAAAAGAACACTCAAACCAAACATAATGGGAGAAGGATTACACAAATACCATATATATATATAATTGATTCTATAGAAATAAATAAATAAATTATCACAACAAAATAAAAAAGCATATTGCATGTAGATGTATGCAAATTATGATACTTACCGACTTACTTAACATATATATATAACACATCAAGTATTCACATGTATCTACATGAATATACAATCCTAGACATAATTTGCACTTGATTAAAAACTTACAATCCAAGTCCATTCAATACCTTAACTTGATTTCTGATGTCATGAACATCTACCAATTGATTCTATGGAGGGGTGTCCTTCTCCCTAGGACTAAATCATGATCTCTAATTGAGGAGGACCAGAGCGCGTAGAGCCCTGGTCATCCTCAGTGGGGTCCAATTTTGAAATGGAGGAGGGCCCTATCTATCTGACGAGAAATGAAATTGGTGGCTTTACATGACCGTTGGAGGCTGACCTAATCAGTAAACTGACCTAGGATCTCATATATAAAAGAAAATAATTAATTAATTTCAATCTAAGACTCCAAGTGATCAACCTAGCATCCTTGAATCCATGAAGCATCATCAAGCATAATTGATTTGGAATTGAGTACATAAGAAGTTTATGACCAATTGTAAAAACATTGACAATTCATTTCTGTCAAGACATGATAAGGAGCAAACAATTTCAGCCAAGATGAGTGTGGATATTGTGAATGGTTTGATGGTGTGTGACTTCATTGTGGACGAGGCGGTCTTCAACAAGACCATCGACGAAGAGAATTCTCCTAGCTACGTAGGACCTTTGAGAGCCTCTACTTGTTCAAGTCCCACTCGATTTTGGACAAGACTGCTAAAATTGTCAAATGAGCATATCTTTTTGAATCATCTTGCATCATTCTAATATATTTTAAATTGTTTATTTGAAAAATTGATTCACTCCCCTCATATAAGGTACACCTTTAGCGTAATAAATAATAAAATATAAAAATCCGTAATAATAAAAAAATATAATGTAAACCTTTGTAACAATCACATAAGAACAAGCATTTGACAAAGTACAATTCAATTTTTTTAAATTCGAAGAATGCATAATTACATAAGAGAGACAGTCATTAGATTGTCAAAGATAGAGCATAACAACAAACATATAGCCATATGGGAACATGTTTACAAACATAAGACTGAGAAGAACAATTACAAATATAGACATAAGAAAAACAGTTACATGCTTATAAACATCAATGCTGTAACATAGACAATACAAATCTGGTTTGTTGATCCACTAGTAATGACATAAGATGCTATACAAATTTGATTTGTTGAAGCACCAGCAGTGAAACGAGCAAGACCAAGAAAGACAAAGGTCATTTAACCACACAATTTAAACTTTCTCAAATTTAAGTAAAAATATTACTTCATTCAAGTAGTGTCCTCATTTATTTTCCAGTAATGCAAACAATATCCACATTACAATTGTTTGAAGGAATAAAACTGTGAATGTAGTTTTACCCCAAACAGTATAGAAAATCTTATGTATTATGCCACGATCTACGAAAACGGTCTCTATGCTCTCAGCTTGCTTCCTAAAATTCACTTGAACCCAACAAACCAAAAAATGCACAAATAATAGCGTAGTCCAGATTGCTGATATCAGCTGACCATGAGACAGAAACGAAAATAACAGTGACAGTGAAAATGACAAGACTAGAATTATGACAAAGTGTCGAGATTCAGACCTATCTTCGCTGAAGATGTAATTTTTGGAACGAAGAATCATAACTGCCATGGCTATGGGCATGTCGACTGCTATTTCCAGTATGATGATTTTCATGTTTTTTTAATGAGTGTTGAGTGGATCATTCATTCTTATCATAAATGGATTCTTGTGAACTTTTATTTATGAAATATAGATCAATAAATTTAACTTAAAAACTACACAAAATCTTGATAAGAATATCATAATAACACCTGTATGTCCGTGAAAAACAGCAGCGTAAAGAAGTGTGCGTTCATCATGTGCTCTTCTGTCGTAGTTGGAAGACATCAAAGGCACTAGTTTATCAACGATATCCTTATGACCTTCCTCAGCAGCTTTGAACAGTGCAGTTTCACCAGCGTTATTTGCATTTCCACTCAATTCAGTACTTTTTCGTAACAAAGCATCGACTATTTGGAGGTGTTCTCCTTTGACAGCTTCATGGAGAGCAGTTTCACCTTGTAAATATCGGGCTACAATAAATTGGCGGCTTCCTTCATTCCCCGACTCTTTGCAGATGGTCGTAATATGCTGCCAAGTGAAGGGGTGTATTCTTTCTGGGCGTAAACTGGTGGAGAATGTCAAAAGGGGCATTCTCAGGTACACTGATTACTAATCAATGAATTTTGCCCACAACTTGTCAAAGGAAAGCCATGGTCAACACTCTAAAAATAACCTTACAAACCTCATCACTTATTATTGTGCCATGATAATTGATATATTTTTTAATTAAAATTAACCCTTAAGATTTTGACATATCCTTGACATGTACAATATTATTATAATTAATGTATCCAAGGCCCTCCCCTATAAACTAGGATACAACAAATAAAATCAATCCAACACAATCACAATGGCACACAGGGTAGGAAAATAATGCAACACCACCGCCACACATACATGGATTCTATTGGGAATTAAGACGTCTCAACTTTAGCAATTCCAGATTATATATTTATTATTATTTTATGTTTTTTCATGGTTATTTGATATTAACACAATTAAATAATTGTGCTCCAACGTAAATGGTATCAGTTTTATTAGTTGGCATTTTTGCCACATGATGGTTCCTTAAAAATCAAGTTTTTAGTTGTCAAAAGATGCCCATCAATTGGTATAACATGAAAGGTCTATTTTTAGGGATGTTATTATGGATTCTATGACAACTGTAAGGGTTAAAAGAGGGGTGAATCATTTTGTATGTGATAATCGGTTATTATCACACGCATAAGAGCTCATCATTATATTTGTTATTAATAGTCTATGATGCATGTAAGAGTATTTCTTATATTTGGGGGATTTTTATGACAACTTGTAAGAAGGTGTAATGTCATGTAAGATGCTATGATTAGGATGTAGGGGTCGTATGGATTTTTACCATTTTTTTTGGAACCTTGTTTTGGCCCATGGTAATATTTTATGGTGGTATTATGAGCCCCCAAGGGTCTTTATGTTGAGGGGATGAGTTGGAAACAACGTAAGTTGTTTTATAGGTACACAGATGCTGCCAAATTGAAGCAAGATTGAGGAAATGTTTTTTTCTTGGTGGAGTTTTTCCCCAAAAGGGTTTCTCCATATAATCACGATGTTATGTGTTCAATTTTATATGGTTTTATCTTCTTGTTGTTATCATTGATTTTATTTCTATTAAATATACACCGTTAGATCCAATTTATAGTTTGATTTAAAGCTTCTATTATTTATTTCCACCTCTTATTTTCTCGTATTTGGTATCAGAGCCCAACTAGTTTTGTGTCTTGGGTGGTAGAAGGGAGGTTTTTTGAGCTTTTATGGGAGTTTGGTTGATCTCTTTTTTGTAGTTTTGTGTTGATATCATGGTTGAAACTTCATCTCATTTGGACATAGAGAAGTTCAATGGAATGGGTTATGATTTGTGGAAGTTGAAAATGGAAGTTCTCCTTGAAGAATGAGATGAATGGGTGGCTATAAAAAATAAAGAGAAATTTGATAAACTTTCTGATGAAGACTAGAAGAAGGTGGATAAAAAGACACAAGGTATTATCAAGTTGTATCTTTATGATTTTGTTCATTAAAATGTGCCAAAAGAGAAGTCAACATATGCTTTATGGAATCAAATTGGTGAGATTTACCAAGCCCAAATTCTAGTAAATAAACTTTAACTAAGACAAAAATTATTTTCTCTCATGAAGAAGGAAGGTGATATAATAGTCGAGCATTTTAATTAATTTAATTTAATTTTGAGTCAACTAGCCTCTATTGATATTTTTGTTGAAGAAGAGGATAAATTCATTATGCTTCTTTGTTCTTCACTTGATTCATGAAAGTAAGGAACTGAAACCACAAAAACAACCACACAATAACACCAAAATTTTTATGTGTAAAAACCATAGTGAGAACTATCTCACTATATGAATAACTGAGTTACAATGTTTAGGCTAGAGGCCAAGGAGTTCACTGACCCTGAGATGACTTGGAAAGCTAAGGCACACAACCTTAGGGAAAGATACAAAAAGAGATTTGCAAATACTAAAGATCACTTCTTCAGGGAAAGATACAATATTCTAGATACAAAGACATCATTAGGGTTGAACTCTAGAGAACCGCATCCATTGAAATGTTGATCATAGTTCACAATTCAAAACATATAAGAAACTGTCTTCATCACTACTCTGTAACATTTTCAAACCAATGTACTGCTTCACATATACTTTGCACAACACACACACATTATCAATGTCTTTCCACAATGATTCCACCCTTTATATACCAACCATAATCTCAGGGACACCAATTAGGTCAACCTTATTAGGTGTAATGTGTAAATACAAAAAAGTTAGTCAAAAAAAAAACTCCAATGCAATTACAAAAGGAAAAATGAGACATGTGAGGATTCACATCATGTTAGAACACCTTTCAATCTATCCTAAAAATATTTCCCATGGATCCACATACAACAACATCGACCAAAGTATTATAGGTCAGGTGCAAAAGATAAAACTGTCAAAACACACTACCACAACTTTACACAATCTTGAATGCAGACCATTAAGAGTACTTGCAGATACCCAAGATAGCATCAATAAATACCAATAACATTAAATAACTGAACCGCATCACCAAAGTACTAGTAGGTATGAGAATGGAACACATTCCTATACATTGACACCAAAACTGTTATACTTGACTAAATACCAACTGCGGATCCAAGAAACCAACACCAAAGTTCCAAAAACATCAACATACATCATTAAAATCCTTATGGAACAACCACAAATAAACTCCACACTTCCACATGACCACATTGCGATCCCACTATAACTACACTATATTGAATCACATCTAGACCACAAACCAAAACCAAGTTGCTCATCCAAATCAACATGTTTAACATCAATGACAAAAAGAACACATATTTGCAACATTTGGTTAGTATTTAAATATATTAATAAACCCTTAAAAAAACTAAGCATTAAGGTGAATGTTTGTTGTCCAACAATCCATTCTAATGTTCCAAACTTGAGCTTGAAACCCTAGTTATATATATTTAAACATTACATTGAAATCCCAAAGAAATCATAAAAACTAGCCACATAAATCTTAAAATGATGAACCCTAAGCTATTGAACTTAGTTCTGTAGAGAAGCCTAGAAGAAATTCTAAAGGTGTATGTAAATAATAGGATAACCTAATATTATGGGATGACCCATATAAAATAAGGTAAAACACAACGTTGAGTACATTCATTAAGTATTAGCCAAATCATCTTTAGCCACCATTATTACATTAACAAATAAATTAATATCTTACATGCCATCAATGGCTATAAGAGAAATTTATAATTTTTTTTATCATAAATAATTTAGAAAGATAAGCCACTCACTCCAATAATAGACTGCGACAATGGAGAGTGTAGGGATTTAACTCTCGACAACTATAAGTGTCAAGTAACTTATTGGCACTAGTGATCATTAAAATTAAAGCTCAAAATGTGACCTCTATGTGAGATTACTCCTTTTGTTGAAGGTTTTTTTTCCAACACAAGATCTACAAGGACTTTTTCTTTTTATCTCCATAAACACATGTTTTCATCATCAAATTTGAATGGTCAAACATTGAATGTTCACTATGATTTCTTTCTAGGATGTTTTGAGTACTTTATTATCCCTCTATGTTTCCTTTGGATCCAATATACATGTATAAAGAGTATAAAAATTTGTATCCATGACCACCAACTCAAGATTGGTAAGCTATAAGGATGACCTATATAATTGAACGTTGTTCCCTTTTGAATCACACATGATAGTATGCCATTGTATGTGAAAACAAGCTTCGAAGGATTGAATAAAATTCCCCTATGAATTATACAATAGTCCTTGGTAGTAATGGTGATGTTCCTTTCTGGTTTAGAACCCTAGCTAGCTCATTAATTCTATCACCCATTGTCCTTTCTATTTATACAATCGGATGTAAATGTGGAGCCATGTCCTCATTATTAAATGGTACTTTTATGCTTGTAAACCCTTTTAGAAGACACTTCATCACCTCACACATTAACTTTGGTCGTCTAATCATGTAGGGAGGCAGGCAAGGTGAATAGTAAAAAACAGATGGGAGCATCAACCCTTTACTTGTGAAATTCAATTGAAGTTCATGAGTAAAGGGTGTTTCATGACTTGTATTGGATAAGTCAAGAGTCAAGGTTCAAAAGGGAGGTATGTTTGTGAGGGGATATCTAACTTTTTGACAAACAATTACAAATGAGATGGGTTTGAGAAGGAGGTATAATTTGTAGGGAAAACTCCAACATTTTGATGAGATGAGGAATGAAATGAATGAGAAGAATGATATGACATCATATAATATCTGATGAAGTCAAATATTTTGATGGAAATAAAGGAAGGGAAGGATAACTTCGATAGTCTAACAACTTACACTAGCTTAAAAAATTGTCCATTCCTCCATACTTAGGAATTTTGCGGATCTTAAGAAAATACATGGAGGATGACAACAAAGAACTCTTACACCATTTTAGAATAGGGAGGAAATTAGGCATAGAGAATGGGCATGTTCAACTACAATATGAATTATGAAAAAATGGGACATGACAGGGACCAATAATAGAATTGGAAAATAATAGAAAAGGATAATGTAGATTATCTTGAAAGGTAAGAGGAAAGGAGAAATGAAATGTGAACAACCTACAAATAGGGAAATAGGCTATGTGCATCCTATAAAATACCCCATGGACAATAGGATAGAGGAATAGAGAATATGTGGGAATGAAGATAGAGTATATTTTAGTAGCATACTACAAGTAGCTAATGTGACAACTATGATTAGAGGAGGCAACCCATGATTCATATGTGGTTGAGGGGACAACCATGACAAATAATATAGTAGAGAGTAAAAAATAGAATCCCATATTTTTATTAACACATTTGTATTTGTAGGTCTAGAGGATACCAATGGAGGAGAGGAAGAAATCGTCATGGTGGAGGATGAAGAAACAAAAGAGGTATGCAAAGAGGAGGAAGGCATGGAGGTGCTAGTATAATCACTCAAGTTTGGAGAGATTCTTGGAGAGGAAGAATAGGATAGTGCAACCATAGAGAATTATGAATGAGAGGTAGAAGAAAAATAGATGTTACAAGTTCCCAATTCAGCCCATGAAAGCTTGAGATTTGAATATGGATGCCTTGTTGAAGGAATGAAAAATAATACAAACCAGAGGTTGAATGTGGAGACAAGAGGGTTTCCAAGGCATTCCAAGTAGATGTAGTCCATTTATTAGGCTACAACGGTGATAGTGGCAATCACCAAGGAGTTACAAATAGGTTAATTCAAGTGCTATAAGAAAGCACAACAAAATAAGAGTGTAGGTAGAAAGTTGCATAAGAGTTGTTACAAGTAAATCTAGCCAAAGAGTGTAAGGATGATGTATAGAAAATACAAGTATGTGTAGTAAAGGAAAGATGTAACAATAAAGCTATGATTGGAGTCAATGTTGTTCTAGAGATACATAACTTTAGAGCAACAAAGTACAAAAAAGAGAATCTAATAGCTCGAGAATAGAGGAGGATGACAAAAAGATGATGCTAGTAAATGCAGTAAAGATCACAAGCTAGGAGTTGTGTAGGAGATGTTACAAGTACATGTACCAAAGGAAATTGACTATATAGTGTTGATAACAGAACCACCATAGTCCTACAAGTTGTAGCAATAAGTGATGGTGAAATGATCCTACAAGATGATAAAGACATATAGAATGAACTAAGTAGTGTAGCAATACAAGTAATTATAAACAACAATGAAGAACCTTTAGACACAAAAGAAAAGAAGAGAATGTATGGTACTGCAACTAATGCTGTGAGTTGCAGCAGTATATGATGAGAGTAGAGAAGTGTTGCAAGTGTGGGGAAGATGTGATAGGTTCAAGGAGCTTTCAAGCATGGAAAGGAGTAAAGTATGGAGAGTGGAGAACAAATTTGTTTTATCTTTGTTGGGGTGAAGAATTAACGATGGAACTAGTCTATAGCCTCGGTCCACAAAAAGAAGAAAAGTTATAAGTTCAAGAGAGGAGAAAAATGGGCAATGGATGCTCAAACTGGTCAAAGAGGGTGCAGAGGACCATGAGAGTATGGGTGATCATGGAGATGTACGGTGAAGGAATAGAGAAAGCATGGTGCAAGGAAACAGTAATGGTCATTGAAGATTGGCATAATGATAATACTATTGGTTTTTGTGCATAAGGAGATGGAAAGGAAGAAGAGTTGTTGTATGAGTGGACCTTGAAACTATCGTGTGGGAAGAAGAAGAGGAAGAAGAGTTGTTCAAACAATTATTGGGCAAGAAGAGTTGTTGTATGAGTGGACCTTGAAACTATCGTGTGGGAAGAAGAAGAGGAAGAAGAGTTGTTCAAACAATTATTGGGCAACGATGTAGAAGAAGAGGAGGAGGGGGGTGAATAAAAATGGAGTGAGGAAGAAGAATTTGATCTTTTTGCTAAATGCAAAGATATTTATGATGATTTGTTTATTCCGTCGGTGCCAACAGGAAGGGATATATTTGTAATGAGAACTAAGAGGTTTTCGCTAGCTGGGTATATGGAGTATTTCTAGTAGAATGGCAGAGGAGATATGGCTTGTAATGAAGGCACATAAGTGGAAGGCGACAGAGTATAGAGCAGTTGCAAGTCTTCTTGAATCACTACAATTCATGATAAATTATCATACAATTTGGTATGTGTGGAAGCAATTGATATTTGACGTTGCTAAGCGGGGTAATACTAACGTTTATGAATGATGAACATATATTTTTTTTCAATATGTTTTAGATCTGTGACAAAAATGGCAATGGTTTTGGAATGTCATTTTGATGCTGAAAACATAGGGCTTCTATTTCACAAGACCAATCAATGGATTTGTGTGACTAATGTCATCCTCTGATTGAGTTTAGCTTAAGGAAATTTTTGGCTTGTCATGTATATTTTGTCTTTTGAATTGTTTATTTTTTCTTGTTATCATTTTAGGATTGGTCAGTTTTACTATACTATATTTGCTCAATGAATTGTTTTGGGCATAAAAAGTTTTGAGAAGACTAGATTTTTCACATATGTCAAGGATGTGATATGGAACTTTTTTCATATTTGATTTCAATTATCACCATCTTTAATTACAAATTTGTCAAATAAATGAATTTGTAAGGTTTCACGTTATTCTTCATATTTTATTTTTATTTTAAATTTGTTCATCACTTTGAATATTCTTAGAAGTTTTATTCTAGAAGCATTCAAATGATGCTCAAATAATTAAAACAATTTTTAAATATATTCATAATTCAAACATTACAAATTTTAACATGTACCGATTCATATGCTATAAAACATATCCATTCCAAAGTAAATTCAATTTATATATTTTCTCACAACAAATATAATCTTAATTCTAAAATATTAGAAAGAAATAGTACATAACATTTTTACAAAGAGAATCTTTCTCTTTGTTTTTTTGTATTGAACAAAAATTCTCTATTTGTTTGCCCATTCATCTTTTATATCCCTTTAATATCCCATTACTATTTTACTATATAATGATGTAAATTCATATCATTTATAACATCTTATTATTTATATCATTTTAGAGATTGAAAGATGTTGACAGTTACACAAAATTGATATTTATTAAAGTCCTACTTTATAAATAAAATGGACAATATTAACAATTTTCATTATATTTATTTAAAAGAGTATTTCCTACCCAGCAAAGCTAACCTTCTTACATTGTATAACATTTAGAAATTATTTGCATAGGATGCAACTATTTAATTAAAAAAAAGTGATTTAGAGCCTTGATAAGAAGATCAGGGGCACTAAGTTGTGGAAGATGGCCTTCAGTTGGTAGTAGCTCAACAAAAGTTTTCCCTCCAAGATGTGTTCTTAGATATTCTGAAACAAAAACTGGAGCTACAATATCTTTTTTACTCTGAATTATAACCACTGGAACTTTCACATGACTCAGAATTCCCCTATAATCACTCTCAAATACTTGTTTTGCTACAAAAACAGCAACCTTATGGTTCATAGCTAAAATAGTCTTCTTGAATTCTTCAACTGCACCAGGAAATTCAGCACCCACTGCCATGGGAGCAAATGTAGAAGCAAAACCAGTGTAATTTGATTTCATAAATTGGAGAAGTTGGTCAACGGCTGTTTGTTCAAAACCTCCTTGATAGCCAGGAGCATTCAAATACCTATCAAATAAAACAAAGAGTTAAAATTAATATAAACAGTTAAACAAAATCTTTGGAAACATGAAGAGGTGATATGATGATTAAAATCAACATTTTCTATATTTTTGGAAATATTTTGAACTGAATCTTGACCTTTATAACAGCATTCTCTATGTGGGTATGGGATTTAAACTCAGAAACAAAGGGAAAAGATTGATCTTATTTAAGAATAATAATGATATTAATGTTGGATTGATCCAGCAGTGTGATAATGACGTCGTGGTAATGTTAATGTTGTCATAAAGGTTAAAATCTCATGAAAAACAAAAAGAAAAAAAGAAAAAAGAGGAGAAAGCGAAAGACGCACAGAAGAGGATGAGGAAGTGCATTAAATATGCTTGTGCTTCACCATAAAAAAAAAAAAACAAATTAAATATTTACCTTGGAGAGCCTCCCAAGTATATCAGTTTTTCAAACAAACTTGGTTTTTTTATGGAAGCAATAGAACCAATCATGGCAGACATGGAATGACCCAAGTAAACACATTTATCAACCTTGAGCTCCTCCAGAATAAGCAAGAGATCATCAGCATAGCCATCATAGGACTTATATCTGCTATAATTGAACTTGGCGGGATTCACAGCTCCTGCAAATTGTAGATCAAATGATATGACCTTGACCTTCTTTTCTAAGAAAGGTAATATCTTGTGCCAGACTGATTGATCAGTTGCATATCCATGAGAAAGAACTACAGTGTTCTTCCCCTGTCCCATTATCTTCACATTTAACTCATCCAATAAGTCCTGATTAGATCCTCCTTCACAGTTTATGCTTCCTGCAAGACTAGAAAGAAATATGATTGAATGTAAACAATGTTGGTACAATTCATTCTATTGTTTTTGGATTTGATTGTGTGAGTATTTTTTGTATCAATGTTCTTGATTGAATTTGATTGCGTGGGTATTTTTTGTATCAATGTTTTGAATTAGATTTGATTGCACGAGTATTTTTTTATCAATATTTTGGATTACACTCTGTGATCCATCATCAAGATGATAAAAGTGTGATCCGAAATTTTAATAAATACAAACAATTAAAATGTAAAAATAAGATAAATTTTTTTATAAAAAGGAAATAGAGAAATCAATATGATAAGTTACTTACAGTAGAATTGTAGCTAAGAAGAATGCAGAAGAAGACATAGTGCACAAATAAGGTGTATTATCTTGCTCTCTGACTATGCTTCTCAATTCTATTCAAGAGATAAACATGAAGCAATGTTTTCAAACTTTACAATCAATCAGTGTGTATGAAAGAGTGTAAGGACGAGCTTTTATAGTTGTTACAGAAGTCTTTAAAACAATAAGTTATGCAGTAAATCAATGAGAACAAGTTTAGAAGGCAGAATTAAATAATCTTAGAGTTAGTCTACAGTTAGGTGTTGTTAGTATATGACAAATGTTCCTTAAAATTAGGGCATATGTTATGTCAATTCTATATTTAGTAATATACTGTCTGCAACTTAGTTTTACCAACTATATCATTCGAAACAAGAGGTGGTTAGTCGTTATTTAATGACTCTTGTTCTTGGGTCATCCATGACAATATCACATTTGTTATTTTCTGATAATACTGAAGTGACATTTGTAGTTGCAGTCCCCCATGACACTATCAGATTTCTTTTGTGGTTGTCATTTTCGCTTGGAAGTCATGCAATGAAATATTCCTTCATATTTAATTGCAATACAATATCTTCCATGTGTAACATTAAGCTGAGCTAATGCATGCAATAAACATATATGCTTCTAGTTCAAGCAAATTTTGCTCCATTTCTATGATAAGGATTGTTATTTTTGCTTCCCCACATATATACTTGTTTTAATGAATGAAATGACATAAACTATCATGAAGTATATGCGTTAATTTTGAAAACATTTTTTTTTTTTTTTTAAAATATAAATAAAATATCAAGAATCAATTCCTATTAAACAAAACATTCGTTTTGGTTTTTATTTTCATTATTATATAAAATTCAGTATTGTAATAGTGAATTTTGTACAATCATATCAATTAATATTCAATTGTTAATACATTTTGAGAAATTATCATAATATAATTATATATTCATAAATGACATGATTTTTGGTTGATTCTTTCTCCTTGGTCTTTATTCATTTATACACAAATTCCTATATATTTAACCCCACGTTATCCATAGCCTATATTTCTATACATCTCTCATTTGTTATGTACATTATTACACCCATCACCAAGCATTCATTATCTAGCTTGATTTTATCTTTTCTACATCTCAGTTGAACCCCACATGCATGAGAGAAATCCCAAGTGCATGCGACAAATCCCACACTTGGATATCTAACCTTTGAATGTTTAAATTTCAAATTAAAATTTTGGCTAGCTCTTGCTCATTTCACTAGCTATTGTGAATTGATGAAATACACCCTTGCATGATTTAATATTTTTGATTAAAAAAGCAACGTTAACTAGGGCGTTGACCCTTTACATAGCCAAAAGGCTATTAAAAATTAAACAAAATCTCAAAGACAACAAACAGATCAAGCAAGGGTACAAACCCCAAACAAACAAAGTCATACATGCCAAACAACTTGTCAAACTTGCAACAACCCAATCCATCTCAAGAGTGGGGAGAAACACCCAAAACTTGACGAAAAGGGGGTTGGGAAAAGGGGGCAGATTTTCCCTTCCGCCTGCGACAAAAAACCATCTAGGCAACACTGTCATTAGGAACATTAAAAGAAAAATCAAGCGGGGAGGACCCCACAGAGTTACTGTCATATTGTTGTTGCAGAACAACAATGAACTGTTGTTGTAGAACATCAACAAGAGAAGAATCAACAGGAGAAGAGCGAAGCTGTGGAGTAGGAGAAACAGATGTAGGAGCCAAAGGGGCAAAAGAGTCCATGACAACAGTAACATCAATAAAGGCTTCATCAGCAGTAAGGGGCACCTCATCTCGGGAGGAGACATCATCCTTCAAAGAGGAGTCAATAGAAATAGACTCAGAAGCATTAACCGTCAAATGATCTTCAGTAGCATCCTTCCACCAAGTAGCAACACCTTTGCGGTGAGAGAGAACAGTCTGAAGCTAATTGACCCGTTGATAAGAATTTTCAGCAGTGAAAGGGGAGGCCCTCATAATCCAACGATTGAGTCCATGGCCTATCTCCAACCATCAGAACCACATCCCTAGGGAGGGGCAGAGATATGTCAATATAAATTAACATACGAGTAAAGGTTGAATGGCCTATGGAAGTCATGGCATCATCAACCTTCAAGAAGCTGCCAATGGAGTTATCAATGGCCTCAAAACAAGAAGGCTCCTAGAAATGAAGGGGAAGATTAGGAAGGCGGACCCAAACCGAACGAACAATAAGAAGTTCAGTAAGGGGGTTGAAGGAAATTGTCCAGGGCTTAATCGAGAGTGAATGATCTCCCCAAGTCCATAACTTACATAAAACCAAATTGTAATCAATAGTAGTAGTAAAGGAAGAAATGAAAAAGCCTTTAGCACAAGGAAAAACCTCAATGCCATGAGCAACTAAAGGTTTCTAGGAATCACTCACCCAACGATGAAGGTCCGAAAGAGAAGGCCATAACCCGATAAATATGAAAACTAAAGCGCAACGTTGGTAAAACTCAACATTTTCCACAACCTCCTGGCCACAGACCATAACAGGGGAAGTCTTGGCACAAGAGGACGAATTCTCTTGTGGAGATGAGCAACAACTTTAGCCATGTGGGAAAAGCTACACCCAAGAGAAAAAGGAAGAGGTTTGGGAGCGGCAACACCAGCCCCAACCTCAACACCTACAATAGAAATAGAAGAAGGAGCTTCACCAGTAATAGCAACTAAAGGATGACCCCCCGGACCATCAACATCACCAATAGGAGTAGCAGTGTGAGGAGCTAAAGTAGCTGTAGCATGATTTAATGTTATGACCTTGTATTAAAACATATTTAATTACAATCATTTATTATCTACAAGAATTATTCTTTTATCATTACATTTAATGAAGAAGTGTGATAGGAACATTTCAATTGGACAACTAAGTAGAATCTAATTATCTTGCATCATCTTAGTACATCTGCATGATTGCTTGCTATTTGTTGATCCTTGACATTATCAGAAATTTGGTCATTTTGGGGGGTTGAACTAGGAGAACATGCCCCTTAGCATACACAAATCTCTCGAAAAGTATACAATAATTCCTTATACCAAAGTAGACAATAAAGAAGCTAGTGAATCAACCAATGAAAGTGCATAACCAACAAGATCAAATTTATGACTATCGAAGAAAATTTACATTTGCAAAAATGACCCAAAGCCATGAAATTCAACAAAAAAATGATACATGCCTATGCAAAATTTTAAAAAAGGAATTGAACATCTAGATTACTAGTGTTTAAGTATCGGATTGTTAGAGTTAGTCTCTACATTTAGAGTTATCTTTAACACCATTCTTACATGGCTAAGTACATATATCTATCACATTTAATTTACCTTCTCAACATTAAATTATGAACTATTTTATCCCACAACTATCATTAAATAATCTATGTTAGTCTATAAGCCTTATTTGTTTGCATCTTATTATATTAGCCTAGAGTATGCATTAGGATTTAAATGTAAGTTCTATTTTATTTTGATGAAGTAATCCATGCCTACATCCCCTATGGTTTGAACTTAGTGTTCTACAAGTTCATTAAATATAGAATATTTATCATGTATATTATTCTAATTTTATTACCCATTTTTAAATTTCCTAAGGTTTGAATTAGTTATGCTTGTTATTTCTTGATTAGGGTTTGCAATTACATAGTGGTATCATTCTTTATCCCATCTTTCCATCTTAGAATAATCTAACTTATGGATCCTTCTATGTAGTTATCCTTAGCTAATATTTATGCATAAATTTCATAGTTTGATAGTTTCTTATATTTCATTATATATTACCCATCTATTCTAAATATTTTTATGATATATAAATTCATAAGGATAGAACATGTGTTTTATATGGATATGTTATTTTACCATATATTATCTTTTCTCTTTTTCATAGAGTTAGTTAATTCTCATATTATCCTTTTAGATATTCTTATGTAATACAACTCGTTATAGTGATGATCATCTAGCCCTAGCAAGGATTATCTACTAATAATACATCTAGTATGACTGTAATGGTAATATCACAACTCTCATACCAATGCATGATATTGTTATGTACCCCTTGATGATATATCACTTACATATCATGTTGCCCCCATGTCCTCTCATACTTATGCATGACATTTTTTATATACTTCTCGATGAAATCTCTTGTACATGTCATGTTGTCTTTATGTCCATAGATTCACATGTATATATGATTATGAGTATGATGAAAATAATTTCTCTAGACATATCATGTTGAACAAATGAACACTCTTGATGTAGACACGCATTTATTAGCTTCACATGCATGTGATTATAATGAATATTTAGCTATGCTTATTGATATACTTGTTGATTTTGGATTATGTATGCATTATTATTAGATGCTAACTTGACAAACTTTGTGATGATTAGGCTTCTATTACTAGTGATATGACATGTTCACATTTTCATATGGTCATTAGGGTAAGTGCACAAAGATGTGACATAAAAGGGAGTCTTAAGATGCCACCCTTTTTAATAAAATCAACAAATTCTAAATTTCCATGCAAAATTCAAGATAATTAAGCTCAAAATTTGAAGATGCAACAAGAACAAGAGTAGTAGTGCTATGAATCTACTTTCTAAACTACTAAAGTTTTTTTTTAAATGGTGGAGATTAAGGGTTCCAAAAAGGGGGGCCACACAAAGTGTCCCTATTTTTATCAGAAAAACATAACATAGCCTCAATTGCAGCACCCCTAAAATGTTAACTTTTTTTTCAAATTACAAAAATTGCTTTGGTGAGAAATTAGCTAACACCATGTAGTTTATGCCCAATTTTTGGAGTAATTTTTTGATGAACATATGATATTTTACTAACTTTTGAAGTGGACAAATCTTGAAAAACATAAATTTTAGCATGCTTCTCCCTAAATATTTTGAAAACTAATAAACACAAAATTTC
Organism: Cryptomeria japonica; assembly: GCF_030272615.1. Lineage (NCBI taxonomy): Eukaryota > Viridiplantae > Streptophyta > Pinopsida > Cupressales > Cupressaceae > Cryptomeria > Cryptomeria japonica. The sequence continues at coordinate 675,947,780 of NC_081411.1, forward strand.
AATACGTTTAAAATGGAGTCTAGTTTCTAAAAATGTAATTTGTTTCAAAATCCATTGAGCAAGTAAAAAAACTATACCTAAAATACGACATGTAAGATTTGACAAAATACAGACACACTAACAAAATAAATTAAAGATGAAAACCTTAACATAATCAAAATGTGAAAAAAATTATATGATTAGATAGCTAAGAGAGAGCTTAACATCATTGTGGTACTTTTTGAAATCTACATAGAAACACATGCAAACTTGATGGATAGAACATCAATATATGTGTTAATTTTTTTCACCTTTTCATAAAGCATGTCTATGGCATGAAATGATCATTGAACCCTTTGGGTTGGATGACAAAATTATATTTTAGCCCAACGGGTTGGAATTTCCCAATGTAGCTAATTTGGCAAGAACCAAATTTGGTGAGCGCCAAACCTAAATATTTAAATTTCTGCATTATCATTTGCCTCTAAATGCAAAAATACATTTACATTCGGCTAGCACAAAATTTTGCGAAAACCAAATTTTATGCTAGCCAAATATAAATTTATTTTTAGAATGTTGGAGAAAAATTCTCTGCATTTGATGAATCCTCTTTTTCTTATGTCTTTCTTCCCCGCCTATATTCTTCCAACAATAATATATTCATGAAATATAATATTGAATATAAGTCACATTTCAATATGTCCGAAAATGAGTATTTGACGCATACCAAGTAGCATGGAATGAACAAGCCTTAGGTCTAGTCAATTCAAAACATTTTTGAGGGCTAAATTTGGTGCTTGCCAAATGAAAAATATGTTTTTACTTTAGACACTCCCTAAATGTGATGTGAAAAATCTATTTTTTTCATTTAATGAGCAACAAGTTTGGCACTCACCAAATGTTTCTATTGGAGAATTCTCTCTTTCTCTCTCTCTCTCTCTCTCTCTCTCTCTCTCTCTCTCTCTCTCTCTCTCTCTCTCTCTCTCTCTCACTCACTCACTTCGATTAAATGTTTCAAACTCAAGTATAAGTCACTTCAATATGTTTGTTTCCTTTCTTATAGTTTAAGTTATATTTCATGTATATATTGGCAGGATGTTTGAGAGTGGTTTTAGATCTCTAGGAGTTATATTTTAGATTCTAGGTTTTAGAGAATCTTATAAATTTTTAGACAATCAAATTTTAGTAATCAACAATCTTTTATCAACATTATTGTATTCTTTCTATATCACTCTCTTTAACTCCCCCAAAAATGTAGACCTATGTATCTCTTTCTATCACTCTTCCCCTATCTCCTTTTTACCTCTCTCTATCTCACTCTTTCTTGTCTTCGCCAAGATCCACCCCTACCTCTATACCCCTCTCTCTCACCTTTCACTCTCTACTATATGTCTCCTCTCTTTCTCTTTACACACCTCCCCCTCACTCCCTTGCTACCTCTACTTGTCTAGCTCTCTCTCTCTCTCTCTCTCTCTCTCTCTCTCTCTCTCTCTCTCTCTCTCTCTCTCTCTCTCTCTCTCTCTCTCTCTCTCTCACCTCTATCTTTACCCACCCTCCATCTCTCTTCTCTCTCCCTCTCTTATTGTTTCTCTCCCCTCTCTCTCCATTCTCTCTATCACTACCTATCGCTCCCAAAATCTCTCTCCTCATATCTAGGTCTCTCCCTCCCTCCCTCTTTACCTCACTACATCTCCCTCCCTATCTCATTACCCACCTCTCTCCCCCTTGTATCTCTACCCCCTAGGTCTCTCACCTCTATATCTCTTCCCTCTAAATTCCTTTCCCTCTCTCTCCACCTCTCTCCCTACCTCCTTACCCCTCTTTCTCTCTTTGTAAACTTATCTCTCTTCCTCAACTCTCTACCTCTCCCCTCTCTAGGTTCTTCATCAATCTTTGTTCACATCTCCCTCCATCCCTCCTAAGCCCTCTCCTTTTATTTTATTTTTCTCTCTCATTTTATCTCTCCCTTCCTCTCTCGATCATCGCCTCTCCCTCCTTTACATATAGAGTTTAGGGAATATGGTGTAGGATATAGGGTTTAGGGTTGAGGGTATTGGTATAGGACTTAGGGTACAAGATTGCTAGTACAAAGTTTAGGTTACATAGGGTCGAGGGTATCTCCTGTGTTAATACTTCCCTCTATCTCTCCCTCTCCTCTCTCTTCTTTGTCTCACCTCTCTCTACCCTCTCTAGGTCTCTCCATTTCTTTCTCTCCCTCTCTATTTTACCCTTCCTCCTTACCCCCATCTATCTCTCTCTCTCTCTCTCTCTCTCTCTCTCTCTCTCTCTCTCTCTCTCTCTCTCTCTCTCTCTCTCTCTCTCTCTCTCTCTCTCTCTCTCTCCGTTTATTACTACACACCTTTCTCTATCCCTCTCTATCTATCTTACCCCTCTCTCTCCCCATCCAAGTCTTTCACCTTTTTCTCCCCCTCTAGGTATCTCACCTCTCTATCTGTCCAATCTCTAGTTCTCTCCCTCCCTATATTATCTCTCCCCATTTCCCTTTATTAACTTTGTCCTCTTCTAACTCTCTCCTCCTTCTCTAGGTCCCTAACTCCCTCCATATCTACCTCTCCCTCTATCGCTTCTTACTCCCCTCTCTCTATTTGTTATTTTGTCTCTCCTCTTCTCCCTCCCTCCCCTCTCTAGGTCATTGCCTCCCTTTGATCTATATGGTATAGATTTTAGGGTATATAAATTGTTTAGGGAATAGATTCTCTGGAATAGGATGCAAGATATAGGGTTTAGGGTACAAGATTGATGGTAGATAGTTTAGGGTACATAGGTTTGAGGGTATTGCCTATGTTGATACTTCCCTCTATCTCTCCCTCTCCCTCTCCCTCTTCTCTCTCTCATCTCTCTCACCTCTCTCACACCTCTCTAGGTCTATATGTCCCTTTCTTCCTCTCCCCCTCTCTCCTTACATCCATATCTATCTCCCTCCCCCTCCTCTCCCTCAAATCTATATAGGTTTCTCCCCCTTCTCCGCCTATTTACCTCTAGTCCCATATCTCTTTGTCCCTCCCCCACTCTCTTATTCTATATCCCTCTCTTATTCTCTCCATCTATATCTCCATCTCTCTCTCCTCTCTCTTCTCTCTCCTCCCTCTATAGGTCTCTCCGTCCTATGTTCCTCTCTCCCTCTCTATTTCCCACTCCTTCCTTATCCCCATATCTATCTCTCACCCCCACTCTCGCTTATTCTCTCTCTCCATTTCCTAGGTCGTCACCTCTCCCTCCCACCCTCTTTATTTTTCTAAGTTTCTTGATCCCTCACTCTCCACCTCTCTACGTCACCATACATGTCTCATTACTACTTGTATCTATCCCGCTTTATAAATATCACTCCTCTATTTCCCCATATAGGTCTCTCACCTCTCTTTCCCCCTTTAGGACTTTCACCTATCTATTTGTCACCTCTCTAGTTCTCTCCCTCCCTCTCCACCTCTCTCTCTCCCTTCCCCCTTACCCCTATCCCTTTAGGTCTCTCACCTATCTATTTTATTTTTGAAGAGATGAAGAAGAAGGTATCCATTAGCTCTAAGGAGGCCCTAAATATCCATGGAAGACCGAAGGAAAAAGGCAAGAAGAATGAGAAGCATGATAAATTCAAGTCCAAAAGGAGATCCAAATCTCCTAGAAAGTCCAGAGTCATTTGTTATTATTACAATAAATCTAAACACTTCCATAAATATTGTAAAGAAGAAAAGAAGAAAAGAAGAAATTTGATTTTGACTCTGAGTCCAAGAAGGAAGATGGTGATGCTTAAATAATTCTAGTTTTGCCTGCCCATGTAGGAAGCGATGCATCCTTAATTAACTCAAGTGAATATTTTCATATTACTTCTAAAAGAGATTGGTTTTTTGAATATAAATAATTTGATGAAGGTAAGGTGTACTTCAGTGATGATTCTCATTTAGATATTGTTGGTTGTGGTAAAGGTAGAATTAGGTTTCTTGATGGTAGAATAAAAAGTATCCATGGTCTATTGCATATGATTGGACTAGCATAGATTTTTTTATCTATGAGAAAACTTATAGGGGCAAGTGTGCAGATAATCTTTCTTGATGTGGGATGCAAATTGGCGAGAAACATTATGGCAGTTGTTAGAGGTGTTAGATTTGGCACATTATATAAGCTAGATGCATACATTGTTGAGTCTAATATCACATATGTGAAAATAAAATCTTTTGATACTTCATTGGAAGCTTGAGGTTTTCACCTTCACCAAATGGTCATGATATTTGGCTACCTAAGGGTGTGATTTCTACTAAATCAAAGTTACCTACATACAAGACTATGTTGTAGAACCATAGACTTTCCCATACTAGAGAAAAGGGTCTAAAGATGTTGAAAATAAAACCTTTTTTAAGGTTTGAATGATTGTAATCTTGGTTTTGATTTATGTGACAATTGCATTTATAGAAAACAAAATGATGTTCAGTTTTACTCGAGGTCTCATAAATCTTGTGGTGCTTTGGGTCTTATTCATTCTAATATGTTTGGTCTTGTAGATGTTCCTTCCATTGGAAAATACGCAAATTATGTTTCTTTTATTGATGATTATAGAAAAAGGATGGGTATATTTTTTATAGAGAAAATCTGAAGTTTTCAGTCAATGTAAAGAATTTATTTAAAGCAATGGTTGAGTTACATACTAGAAAGAAAATAAATTGTTTGAGGACTAATAATGATGGTGAATTTTTCTCTAATGATTTTTACAAATTCTATAAAGATTGTGGCATTAATAGACATAAGAAAATGTTGTATTCTCCATTAAAAAATAGAGTTGTAGGAAGAATGAGAAGAGGACACTAATGGAGAAGGATAGAAGTATGTTGAGTGGTGCTAGTCTAGAACAAAAATTTTGAGCTGAAGTTGTTGCCATTGCCTACTACTTGATTAACATGTCTCCTACATCAAATCTTGTTGATAAAATGCCTATGGAGGCATGGTCGGATTAGAAGCCTTCATTGAGACATATTATAGTTTTTGGTTATGAGGCATATGCACATGTACCAAGGGAGAAGTGAACAAAGTTGGAGAACAAGGTTGTGAAATAAATATTCATCTGACAGAGTTATGGTGTTAAAGGATACAATATTTGAGACCCTATTAGACATAAGATAATGTTGAACACACCCCAAGACTGAGAGGAGGGTGAATCAATATTGAACAATTTCTAATAATTTGTAACATGATTCAAATTCAACTTTAAACTTTAATCTGATTAGCATCAAATAAAGTAATGAACACACATGCACAAGAGTACACCATATTTACGTGGAAAACCCAAGATTGGAAAAACACGGTGAGAGTTGATTCACACTATTTAAACAATATTACAAATTGTTGAAGGGCTCATTAACCAAGGAAGCTCACTGCTCTCAGACGGACTTGTAAACTGAGGATCACTTCCCCAAGGTAAGGTACAAAGGAATTTCTAGGAACAATCACCATCTCTAAGCAAGATACATGAATATTCGAGTTACAATGAATAAGAATTAAACAACACCACATCCAACAATCTCCTTTAAGTGTATCTAAGCTCTTGACTCGATGCCTTAAGCAACCATTAGACAATTCAGACTCAACACTTCTACCACAAACGCTCACAACATCACATTCACTTCTTCCTTATTCCACTTTGATCCACACACTTTGCAATTGACTTGATCTTCTTTATATACCATCTACATCATTTTAAAGAATCAATTAGGTCGACAAGAATAGAGGACAAGAAGTGATCCTGCAAGGTTGTCCACCAAACACAATTGTGGTGAAAGTGGTCCTATCCAAGAGATAGAGAGGACCTAAAACAATCTTAACACATCATTCAATGTAGCCCCAAATATCACACATGTTGTGCAAATCCTTTGAGGTCAACGACAAGGTAACGTGTAGGCAAAACATGTAGCGCATAATCAGGTGGCCCAAAAAATCTTTCTTCAAATGGATTATCAGAAAGGAAATCCCCCAAGACAGTGAAATCCAAACACAACTCAACACATCTTTCAGTGTTGGTAAGACACCCAAAGGCGCATTGCAAGTAATAGAACAAGCCTTGTAAACCAGATAGTTTCTGATTATCTATAAAACCAACACTAGACCAAATGTAACACCAAACACACCATCCAACATCATGCAGATCACAAAGACGCATTCTATTAACCCTCAAAAATATCCTCATATACATCTTCAACACTATCAAGCCAAAACCAATTCGAAAAACTAAACTGATACAAAATTCTTCGTTATTGGAGTGCCATGAAACACAATTATGAGAAAATATTTCAACATACACACTTTTAAAAAATATCATCACCTAAAATTTGAACTGCGACACTGCACACATGTTGTAAGCGTACCCTCCAAGTTGCAACAACACGATCATTGATGTGGAGAAATGCGGAGGATTCTTTGGACCAGACTTGACCAATCAACAAACTTCTAACATACTACCATCAACAGAAGCATCAACTACAACATTAGGGACTTGAAATGATAGGAGTGAAATGGCTACAAAGTATAGGCATTATATCAAAGAACACAAAACCATATTTTCTAATGCAGAGGAATGCAAAGTTTTCTTCTATATTGTATTCATAACACTTTCCCAAAAATCTCATTCTTCATAAACTTTTGGATACCAAGACACCACTTTCTCAATTAGGAGCAACGAAGAAGATACTATAATAGCCTGCAGTATACACATGACCATCCGAAAAATATCACTTCATCACCATGATTCTAATTGTCATCTTAATGCCTCTAATCCTCATCTTAATATCATCATGATATCATTTAATCATGAGTATCTTCATCATCTTTGCTTTCCAACGTATCAACAACATCACCATAATATACTAAGTATAGATATGAACACCAAGAAGGTGGACAACCACAACAATGAACCTCTTTATCATTGGTCACAATTTGCAAGTTAACATATCAACAATAAGAGACTACAACACCACTAGCAACATGTTTTTTTATTAACAAATGGTTGACACCAATGGAGAACATCATAACCAATATCCAATATCCTCCTCAAAACTAAGCCAATAATCTCTCTACAACCTGACAATCACAACGACATGACAACATCATACTAAAAAACACACAAATTGAGGGTTGACATCAATGACAACAACTGCCAAAAGATTAATACATAATAGAAGCATTATTTTTCAAGAAATTAAGCCTCCTACTATTACATTCTAGCCAAAATAAACTAAACATGAAGATGTGATTCAATTTACTTCTACACTTAATAAATTTGATTCGAGACCTCTAGATAAACAATAAGTTGAGGAGGGCTCATCTAGCTTTGAATCTTCAGAAGAGGATGAAAAATATCCAACTCAACTTGTTTGAAGGCCTACAAGACATAGACAACCACCTAAAAGGTATTCACCTAATTATTGGAGATGTATCTTTACTTTGAATATTGATGTTGGTAAACCTAGGACTATACAATAGGCATTAGCTATGAATGATGAAAAATCGTAGAAAATTGCTATGGATGAAGAAATGACAGATTTGAAAAAGAATGACACATGGATCTTGTACCATTTTTTGAAGGGCAAAAACCTATTGGTTGCAAATGGGTGTTCAAGAAAATGATTTGTTTAGATGAGGGTAATGAGAAGTATAAAGCAAGGCTGGTTGCAAAAGGCTACTCTTTGGTTGAAGATGTTGATTATGATGAGATATTTTCTCTTGATACAAAAATGACATTCATTAGATTTTTTTTTCTATCATTGTTGCTTATGATTTAGAGGTTGAGAAAATGGATGTGAATATTACTTTTCTTCATGGTTATTTGGAGGAGTATATTTATATGACACATCCAAAGCACTACATAGTAAAAAGTAAAAGTAATTTGGTTTTTAAATTGAAGAAATCTATGTATGGCCTCAAATAGTGTCCTAAGATGTGATACCAAAAATTTGATAAATATATATTAAGTTTGGGATTTGACCATTCTAAATCAAATCACAATGTTTGTTATAAATTTAATGGTGATAATTTCCTGTACATTGCATTATATGTTGGTGATATGTTATTCATTGGTAAATAGAAAGGTATGCTTTCAAAAATTAAGTCTCATCTTGATGATATATTTGAAATGAAATATCTTGGTGTAGCTAGACACACTTTTGGGATGGAAATTAGAAGACATAATGTGAATAAAAAGCTATGGCTAGGACATAGTAAGTGTGTGAATTTAGTTTTACATAGGCTTAACATTCAAGATTGTAGACCATTGTGTGTTCCATTTATAACTATAATGAAGTTATCTATTTTAGATTGCCCTACATCCCCATCAAAGATGGAAGACATGAGTAGAGTGCCTTACTAGAGTACAGTTGGAAGTTTGATGTATGTTGTGGTTTGCACAACACCAAACATTGCTCAAGCATTAATATTTATTTCCATTTATATGTCTAATCTTAGTAGAGTTGACTGGGATGTAGTCAAAAGAGGATATTTGAAATGTACCTTAGAGTATTATTTGTGTGCAATATGATATGAGATTATATTTCCCTTTATATTCATGATTATGTGGATTCAGACTAGGTAGCTAATGTTGATAACAGAAGATCCACCGATGCTTATGTGTTTACTTTATTTGATGGTGCAACTAGTTAGATAAATAAATGATAGTCTATTGTTTCTTTGTCTGCTACTAAAGTAGATTATATGACACCTACTCATCCTTCTAAAGAATCCACTTGGCTCAAGAGACTGTGTTCAAATATTGGAATAAAACAAGGTGCAATGATAGTTTATTCTAAAAATTAGAGTGCAAATTTTCTAGCTGAGAACTTGACATTTCATGCCAAGGCCAAGCAAATTGATGTTCAGTATCATTTCCTTTGAGATATGGCTGTGAATGACAAAGTTAAGTTGATAAAGGTAGAGACTTTGATGAATGTTAGAGATTCTTTAACTAAGGTTGTGAGCACAAAGAAGTTCCCCACTCATTACTCTTGCAAGGTATTTGACAAGTGGGAGATTTGTTAGAAAAATGGTGTCCCAACCTTGCAAAAACAAAAGGTTATTAGTATGATTTTAAGGCATGATAAGGTGAATTATGAATATTGGATATACACTTGTGTTTTTTTCCTATTGGTCCATTATATATGTTAGATAATGTACATTCTAAATGTTGGATACACACTTGTATTTTTTCTTGTTGACCTGCATTTTGTATGTTATAGAAATTCATGTAGGTTTCTCGATAGCTAATAAAGCCACATTTTATGTATAATTTATCTTTGTAAATCTTGGTTGTTTATTGTTAGATCACAGATCTAGTAGTGGATATTTGGCGTGTTTTGCTTGTCCTAGAAGACAACAAAATTTTATGAGGGAATTGTATTAAAGTTATGTCTTATGATGTATTTTGAGATTTTGATAGCTATTGAGTTGCCTCTAGATCTCCATTGGTGATGCTCCTATGTGAAGCTTGCTCCACAAGTATATCGTAATTTGTTGTTGATTTTTGAATATTGGGTGGCTGTTGGAGTGTGTGGTTTTTCTTCTAAAAGGGTTTTCCCCACATAAATCATTGTGATATGGTATGCATGCTATTTATGTTAAGTTTTTAGAATTGTTGTAATTATATAAAAAGGTTTGCATTACCCTTCTCTAAATTCTAATGTAGGAATTTGTTCTGCCACCTTACATTCCTTTAAAAAATGTCTCTATTTTTTATTTAGCTTTTATAAAATTCCTTGGCAAGGAAAAAGTGCACCTAGACGACTACAATTTAATAGTATTGATGTCCTCAAATTTTCGTGTGGTCTTGTAACATGATAAGTGTCCTAATGTTTAAAAAGTGTCTAGAAGTCAATAAGTGTCCATAAAGTGCACTATATAAATTTAAAAGCACAATATAGTTTTAGAAGTGCACTATAGTATGAATTTTCAAAGGATAAAGTTGCTCTCTATTTTAAGATATTTTCTAGTAATTTAGTCTATCTACAAGAAAGGATAGAAACCTTTTTGTTAAAGTTATGCCAAGTTTTCTTATGTAGGGAGGATAGAACAAATTTATTACTTGATTACAAGTGATTCCAATGGATGTTAGTATTGTAATATCTTTGAATATGTATTTAATCTCATATATTCTATGGTTTCATGTGTGTAATCTTAATTAGAAGTGTATTACATGCTTCAATAAACCTAATGGTCTTCATATTATATTATGAGTACCCTAGTTACCATGTAAGTGCTAAGATTAGGTCATATTTAGAGGAATTTGGTGTCATATAATTCATTCTAGCCAAAATCAATTCCTTTGTACATAATCCAATAAATTTGTAGACCATCTCATGATACTTCAAGAGTACAAAAGATTAGTAGATATTACTCCTACATAGACTCATATCACATACATTCAAGTGCTTTGGATTAGGTAAGGGCTTCACAATTTGTGTGGATATAAAAACTATATTTCACATCAAGTAATTAGGATTGAGATATCTCTATTAAATACCTATAGCTTGAATCAGTTTACCTTTTTTTTGAATGGAGATCCTCTAGATGGTGGTTTGATCTATGCATTATTATGATCAATATTTTCTTACTTATGTGTAGTTTGGGTATAGGTGTACACCATTCAGAGATGGGTACCTTGGTGTGATATGGTACTTAGGATAGGTATTTGGGAGTGTTCTATTTTTTAATCATCTTCAATTTATTTTACTTGTCTTCTTGATATATTTGTACGTACATATGCAATTTGATTTATGATTATTGTTTTGTGAATTTGAATAATGTGTGTATTCATTTAATGTTAATGTATGATATTTCTTTTGTGTGTTCATTTACTTGAATTATGATTTATATTTGTTAGTTTTATGTGTTTTCTAAGGCAAGGACATGCAGTATGAGATGCATGTTCTGATTAATTAGAAAAAAAGGTTTTAAGGACCCAAAATCTTTTACATAAAGATCAAAAGAAAGATCATCAAAGATCAACTAGACCAGTATAAAGACAACAAACAAAAGACTGGCAAGAAAGCCAGCAACCCGAACAGACAACAAAAAACTAGGAACATCAAAGCAGAAAAAACCGGAAAGAAAGACCTAGACAGCTAGCAACACCTACAAAGACTTAAGAAGTTCAACAGCCTTGATGACCAATAGGTCATAATTCGCCAAAGCAACTTTGAGCTCTTCGATTTCCTTGTTTGGCCTTTTCTCCCTCTTCTTGCCTCTGGTCCTCATGCGTGGTCCTTGCACACCTTCCACGCCCTCCATGTCAGGTTCCTGCTCCAGGGATCCCTTCTCATTCTCCAACTTATTGATTAGGATGCATGGGATGCATGTTATCCTACCTTGAGCTAGTGTTTCTTAGTAAGCACTATGACAAAACTTGTTAAAACATTTTATAGCATACAAGTTGCATTTTTTTTTTGTTCCTTATGATCTAGGATGTGTGGTATTAAGTTGAAGCTAAGTGTAGGGTTGAAAAGACTTGTGGAATTTAATGTTGGTCATATTTGGCATGTTTATGTTATTAGAAATGTAGTTGTGAATTCAATTCTATATGTTTGAAATGTTTTAGATCTTTGTATTCATGCGCATGCTTATGAAATAATAAAAAAATGAGTTAAGTGGGATAATCAATAGTATTGTAATGAGAGCTCCACATTTTTGGATTATGGATGGATACTTCTTTGCCTTAGGTTACAAAGGGGGGGGGGGAGATGGTTTTCCTCTAATAGAAAGTGTCATACACTTCCCAATCAATAGAAATAGTTTGGAAGCTTGGAGGGATTAGCTTGCAAAATTGAGGTCAGAGTCCTTCAAATATACTTATGATGTATATTTATTAGAACCAATTTGTACGCATGCCTTTGGTTATTGGCTTATTGTATTCTTGTATACTATATCATGGATTGTAGTTCTTGGCCCTTTGAATTATTAAGTATTGAGATGTATATGATGGTACTTCTATTGTAATTTATTTATTATACTTGATGAATGATAATTAATGTTCATTACGTTTTTCTTATATTACTTGCATTGTTTTGCATATATATAATAATGTACGAATGGAGGCAAATTTTCTAGTCATATTTTTTGGGTTACACAATTTTTCTTACTCTATATTCCTAAATTATCAAATAAAAACTAGACTAAGAAAATAATCTTTAATATGTAGTTCTAAAATACTCCAAAAGGAACTTTAATCTAATAAAATGAAAAGAACTTGCACTTCTTCTAGAATTATAGTTGCTTCATATGTAGAAAAATGTAGAATTAGTTAGCAACGATGTCTTTAACTTCTAAGATCCAATAATGTTCCTCTCTCTTTTGTGATCTTCAATCAGTGGTAAGTTTATGAAGAAATTAAGGAAAGGTTTACAAGCTATATTTAAGAAATACAAAGAAAAGGGTTATCACTAATAACGATTGGATGTAAGCTAAATATAAGTAATAGGAATAAATTTCTAAGAATAGTGGAACATATTATAGTGACTTTTACAAGAATAGTTTCTTTATATAAATTTTAATCCATAAATCATAAAAAAAATAGTTTATTTGTTACAACCTCAACTTTTTTTAGTTCAAAACAAAGACTGGGGGATATAAATTAGATAAAATCATACAAAAAGCCAACTCAAAATTTAAAAAATCATCTAATTTATATTTAAAAATTTAAAACTCAAAATCAAATACTTGCAGATTTGAATTTGTAACAAAAAGACCATACTATTAAAATTTAAAAAGTTCATCAAAAAGAAATTGAAACTAAAAATGCATATAGCACGAGAAAATGTGCATAACAAAGGAAACGGACTTGAGCTTAGAAGATTTAATGACGGAATTTAATGAAACAGAGTTATGAATTAATTATTTTTTATTTTTATACAATTTTATTATGTTCTTCTGCAAAAATGTCAATATGTTTTATACAATTTTTTATTTAAATAAAATAATAAAATACTAAAATAGACATCTAAAAAAAAAATTTAAATATTTGTTAGATAATTTTTTCTAAACATAAATAAGCTAATAGATATATTTAAGATTGAAAACTAGGAAGAAAGGTAGTCTAAGGAGAATATTAAAACTAAAATGGCAGCCCAAAAGTAAATGTCGTGTGATAAGCTTAAATGCATAGCAGATTAAACAACCAAGAGTAAAAATGTGCCGAAAACAAAGGAAAATGGTAATTTGTGCATCGGAAATAGAGAAAATAAACGAAATGGTAATTTGTTTTATTGATTTTTTAGTTTAATATTTAAATATATAATAATCTATGCTAGGAAGATTAAACCAACCAGTCGATATGTCCGAGTGGTTAAGGAGACAGACTTGAAATCTGTTGGGCTTCGCCCGCGCAGGTTCGAACCCTGCTGTCGACGTACATAAGGGATTTTGCTTTTTCTGTCTTGTCATCTAATAATAAAATGAAAATTAAACATTCTATCTATTAGTCATTAAAAATCTCTTTTACTTAAAGAGTATGAGCTTTAGGGTGAGAATAAAAAAATATATTTTTCAATTTATAAAATATTTTGTAAAAAATTGTAAATAAATTCATATTTGTTAAGATTCTTTTGTGCCTTGTCATATAATTATGAAATGAAAATTAAAAATTAAATTTATTTGGTCATAAAATCTATTTTCTTGACTCATCTTTTTTGTTTTATCATTCATGAGCATGAACTTTAGGTTGAAATATTTTTGGTTGAGAACCAAAAAATCGCATCTTTCAATTTCTAATTCAATTTTGATCATAAGTTATTATAAAATCTTTTGGATTTTTTCTAAAATTTCATAAGAAAAATAATTTCCTATTTGTTAAGATGTTATTATTTGAAAACAATTCTAAATTGAGTACATGGTAATGATGGGCTGATATATGACCTTAAGTATTAATAGAATATTGAAAAGAAAAAAAACACAAAGTATCATATTGTTATCAAGATTTAACTGTAGTCTGTGTAGTTTTCGAGTCAAACTCATTGACCCATGTTTCATGAGTAGTGGTTCACAAAACCCATCTTTCATGAGAATGAATGGTGCACTTAACACTCATTGCATTTAGATGATACTCATAGAGGTGAAGCATTGGGCCTTCCTAGGAGGTCACTTATCCCAATACTGCTCCTACTCAAGCACACTTAGTCATGGAGTTTCCTCCAAGGTTAAGCCCACTTAACTTGTTGTGACTGTTGTGGAAAATATCATAATATGACTTGTTTTGGAAAATCTCCTACTTATCGAACATTTTGATAAACCAATCTAGTGTGATTGGTTGGAGCACCAAGAAAGAGCAAAACTTTGGTGGCTGGAACTATGGTAGATTTGGTTGGCAAAACAATGTGAATTGAAGATGGGAGAGGAAGGAATCCTTTGATGTTTGTCAACAACGAAGATCTTATGAACCTTGGAAGGACTTGAGATCTTCTCTTTCTAAATAGGCTCGATCATAGATTGAAAAGATGGTAGGGATAAAGAAAGGGGACTTCTAGAGGCATGAAATAAAGAATCTAAAGATTAGAGAGGATGGAGACTTTACCACCATTCCACTATTAGATTCAAAAGAGTAAAGAGGTGGCTACTAGTTGGAACAAAATCCCATTGCACTCTAGGAAACTAGTAAGCCGCAAAACTTTCGTATTAAATTCTAGAATTTTTTTGTCTTCAGTTGCTCACAAGGAAGTGTGCCTTCTTTATGAAATGGATGACCCATTGGCCCACTAGGGGAAAAGTACATAAATGGTGTTAGCGAGTTTGGGAAAAGAGATCAAAATCATATCTGTAGACACCTAAAATTGTCGTGTCTAATTAAATAAATATTTTTTATTTATTTAATTATTTTATCCTAAGTCTTCTATTAATTAAATAATTATTTATTTATTTAATTAATTCATTTTAGCCCTTTCTAAGCCTTTTCCTCATTTAAATAAATACTTTTATTTATTTAAATTGTCCTTTTCCTAAGTTAAATAAATATTTTATTTATTTAATTGATCCCACTTCCTCTATTAATTAAATAAATCTTTATTTAATTAATTAATTCATTAGCCTTTTCTACCCATGACACATGATTCATCTCTTAATTCTTCTCTTACCTACGCTCTCATTATTTTCTTATTATCTCTACCTTCCCTTTAATCTTAGCCAACCATTTATCCTTTACACTTCTTAATCTTATCCCTTCATTTCTTACAATGTCTTCTATATAAGAGGATGCTTCCTTCATTATCTACCCTAATGAGCACACTGATGATGCAATCAAGCTATCAACCACATTTTCATTCTTTGTTGAGCTCGTGCACACATAAAATCTGAGAGCAATTATATCAAGCAAGATCAATGGAGATAGGAAGAGATGGAGATTAAAACCCTACTAAACATGTGAATGGTATATTTGATTTGTTTTTGTTGATTTTGCATGATCTTAGGAATCTTCATTGTGTATGGTGGATTGCCATTGTTAGGCTAGGCTTTTATGGTTGGATCCATTTTAGTCTTTCAATATTGTTGTTTCCATTATCCACTTTTTGCCATAACACAATATCTTTGTCTAAGGGTTTTTTCTTGATGGAATGTCCTTCAATGGAGAAAAAAAAGTGATACTAAATCAAAAACCTTTGATGATGGACATTGTCAAATTTTTAAACTAAATTTTTTTAATCCAATTACTCACAAAATGTCCAAAACCTTGATGTGGATTTGTCTCTACAATTTACCTACAAAATATTGGGATGCAAACACCCTTAAATTAACTGGAGAATAGATCAGTTGCTTCTTTAAGATTGACGATCACGTTGAAGAAGGCGATTTTTGTATATATGGCAGAATATGTATTGTCATTGTTATGGGATCTCCTTCATCAAAGGAGCTAGGGATGAGATTAAAGATGGAAATTTGGAGACAAAAAATTGAAGTTGTGTATGCAACAATGGAAAAAGACCTTCCTTAAAAAGACTATGAGGAAGTAAAAAAGAAAAATGTGCAATAAGGATGCAAACCCCCCCTCCCAACTCCCCTCCCACTCCCACAAAAAAGTGTACGGAACTCCTTCCCATTTATCTCTCAAAGTGGATTCTAAATTAAGGGTGGGGGAGGCAATCCATTTGATGCCTCCCTCTTGAGTAAAAAAGCCAATAATTAAGATTCCTTCATCTAAAGACAACTTATGAAGTTATAAAGAACAGTGGAAAGGAGAATCAAAAGACTATTGCAATTCTTTAGAATGAAGTGGAAGTTGAAGATAAAGCTATGTAGGATAGTTCAAAGAGTGGCCTTTTAGAAGATGAAGTTGATATCCTCTAGAGGAAAGAGTTATGTCTTAGCAATAAATATGAAGGATGCGGACTAGAGTTCTATACTCAAAGTATTTCTAATGTTGTAGTCTTGTCCCCTAGTTAGTCCTATTGAGACAACAAGGAAAGGTATTTTGGATCTTATCTCAATATTAAATCAAAATAATACATCTTATACACATGATAGATCAAAATTAATATTTAATTGTATTCATAGATCAATATGTATTACATTCCTTATGTCTACTTAATATATTGGATTTCATCATTCTATCTCTCTTGTATCTGATTTATTCTAGTGAATAGATCTTACTAACTACTTATAGCTACAATAAGGTGTGTGGTTCTTAGATAATATTCCTAGAGTATATTCTATGTTCCTAAGCTTATTGTATGCGGGAAAATGTGGTGACGAAAATGAATAACTCCAATCTAAAAGACCCACACACCAATGGGACTCTTGGTGCAAGTATATGAACTAATCTAATTAGTTCAACTTCCCAAGGGGTGTCCCATTGTTCTCTATCTCACAGGATCCCTAAAGTCAATTTTTTTTCTCTCAGATCATTGAGCAAAGTGACTTAGGAACGACAACTCCAAGCACAAGTGATATTTGATTTATATGCATGAATGCATTCTAAGATATATATGGTGTTAAAACTATGATGATTAAGCTAGTATGAAGATGATGATATGATAAAAGATTAGCAAATTATCCCAGCATGATATACTATCCTAGCATGAATATCTTATGATATGAAGAATACTCCTAAATGATATGATGATGTTCTAACAAAGAGAGGTTGAAATGTTTAGTAAATTAGACTATAATGTAGATGCATGAAAGATTGTTGATATGAAAATGAGGAATGAGAGATATACTTATAAGGAAAATAGGACAATGGATGGTCAAGATTGAATAATATTAACAAGGGCTAGGATTGAAAGTTAATCAATCCATGTTTACAATTCTCACCAATGAAATGGTGACAATTGTCAACAAAGGGTTGCTTGAGAGGAGATGAAAGAAGCATTAAATGTCTGAGAAGACATGAAGGTTACCCTAGGAGGTAAGGGTTAAGGTTAGATTAGGGTTATCCAATGGATAAAGCTTTTACCCAAGGGGTAAACTCTTGTGCAAGGGTTAATAGGATAACCAAGGTTAAAGCCATGAATGCTTGATTAGACCCTTGGGTCAAAAGGATAGTTAAGTTAGAAGAAAGTCTCTAACTAGAGGTCAAAGATGAGTTAGCCATAAATGGTTATGTAAGAGTCTTAAATGGTTTGGAATATTTTTAGAGGTTAACCATTTGAAGACACAAAGCCTTTAATGGTTATTGAAGACTTTGAAGGCTATGAAAAGTGACTTCTCTTTGCTTAGGAATGTGACGATAATTAGGAGATGAATTAGGCTAAATTGGAAGTGATTAGAAGAATTTAGAAGGAGTTTAGGAGGCAAGTGGGAGATGTAGGAAAATGCAAGTGGGGAGAAAAGGATTTTAATTAAAATAAAATTACTTTATTTCAACCAAAATAGATGCAACTTGCATAAATACAAGTGAGGGGATTTTAATAAATAAATTAGATTTATTTATTTGCAAGGATCAATTTAATTAAAAGGGGAGAACGGGGAATTAATTAAATAGAGTGATTTATTTAATTAAAGGCTAGAAAAGGTTTAGGTGAATTTAATTAAATAAATTGAGTAATTCATTTAATCAAATAGATGAAAATGAAGAAATTAATTAAATAGGATTTAATTAATAGGGGGAATTGGGTTAAAATAAATATTAAATATTTATTTAAGAAAGTGGTCGGATTTATACATCTACATTTTGCCCCTCTTTGAAGTGACGTGTGTGCACATGTTGATTCAAAGAAAATTTGTTAGATATGTTGCCAAAATTTGATCGATATGATGTTGTGTGTCAAAGTGTCGATATGATGCCCCAGATGTAGATTTGGTGACCGATATTGATGATGCCCCCTCGGGAGATGAATCAAAGATTTAGTGAAAAATTGTCCAGTTGATGAGCATTTTTTAATTAATTGCAATATGAGAATATTGACTGCGTTGAATGCACATTATCGATTCATCTCCCAAAAAAATGATGTTGATGAGGTTAAAAATGAAAAAGTGGGAGTAAAATACATGCTCCACTTATTAACCATTTTAATTTTACCCTATTAAAAGGTAAAAAGTGACTTTGAAAAATCATTTGCACACTTATCTCTTTGTGATTGTGACTTTTGGAGCTCTAGCAACGATGTCGATTCCATACTCCTCGCTTTGATTTGAGTGCGTCAAGTGACACCAAATACCCGCCGTCTATGGCCCACTAGTAAGTGGCCAAAATCCATCCTTGTTTTTGATTAATTTTATCTATTTTGGTCACATTTTTCAATTTTGAGTTTGATTTTACCGATTTAGCACGTCGGGTAGGTTGTCTAGCGCATACGATAGGAAGGTTAGCGTGTAGAAAACCCTAGGTAGTTTTAGCGTTTGAGGGTTAAATGGTAGAGAGGTCAGGGGTAGGTTAGCGCGTAGGATGGTTTGAACGCATAGGGTATGCATAGAAGCACACTGGGTAGGCTAGGTAGCACGTAGGATAACTTAGCGCATTAGGTAAACAAGGTAGCGCAAATGGTGTGTCAGTTAGTGCGTAGGATAGGTTTAGTGCATTGATGTGTTTTATAGCTCATTGATGGAAAAGGTTAGCGCATAGGTGGAAGCTTAGCGCTTTTCGGGCCCTGATTTAGCATGTAGGGTTCAAAGTTGGTAAAAAGTGTTGTGAAGAATGTGTCGTGAGTCAAATAGATTAGATAGGTTGTGTAGATGTTGATATGGGCCTGTTGATTGCTCTAATATGATTTGTGATCCAATGTGAGTCCGGTTTTGTGATGATGTTTGATTTTGATGTGCTGTTGTATTACGATATGAGTCTGTGTTCGATATGGATCTTGTTGCTTTCAATATGAATTGCTTTCGATATGAGTTGCTGAGTTGATTTGAGTCTTGATTTCGATATGGGTCTGATTCTGATTTCGATATGGGTCCTTGATTTTCAATATGGGTTCTTGATTTCCGATATGAGTCATGATTTTGATTTTGATATGGGTTCTTGATTTTGCTTTTGATATGGGTCCTTGATTTTCGATATGGGTCTTGATTCTGATTTCGATATGGGTCTTGATTTCCAATATGAGTCTTGATTTTGATTTCGATATGGGTCCTTGATTTTTGACATGGATCTTGATTGAGTTTTTATATGGATCTTTGATTTTCGATATGGATCTTTGATTGATTTTTGATATGGATCTTTGATTTTTGATATGGATCTTGATTGATTTTTTATATGGATCTTGATTTTGATTTTTGATATGGATCCTTGATTTTCAATATGGGTCCTGATTCTAATTTCGATATGGGTCTTGATTTTGATTTCGATATGGGTCTTGGTTTTGATTTCGATATGGGTCCTTGATTTTTTATATGGGTCCTTGATTTTTTATATGGATCCTTGATTTTGCTTTCAATACGGGTCCTTGATTTTTCAATATGGGTCTTGATTCTGATTTCGATATGGGTCTTGATTCTGATTTCAATATGGGTCCTGATTTTCGATATGGGTCTTGATCAATTTCCGATATGGATCTTTGATTAATGTACTGATTGATTCACTGATTGATGTGAATATGTTTCTGATGTGCTCTTGAGATGCTTCACTTTTTCAATTTGATTTGCTTTGATTGCTAATAGATTAGATGGAATTGAGAATTGATGATGGATACTTGTTGATTTGCAGGAAAAGCTTGGCTTGCTCCAGTCTTAAGAGAGATTTATGAGGCCATGGACTCTTATCCCATGTTTGTCACAGGTTGACATAGTTGTTATTGAGAGATGTGGGCTATCATCTTTGTTAGACATGCCCCAATATATCATTAACCAGGGGTTATTGACAGCTTTGGCCGAGAGTTGGCATAGTGATACGAACACCTTTCACTTGGTGACTGGCGAGATGACAGTCACACCAGAGGACTGTTATTGGATTCTGTGGATTCCTGTGGTTGAGGCTATGTTACCTTACGAGTAGACCAAGGAGGGTGGTACAAAGGCTCTCCACTGCATCTTTCAGGATGATGAGATTAGTGGCTACGGGATTCCATGGCAGGAGTTTTTAGATTTAGGTTACACTCCATTAACATCAGTATTAGCAGGTTTTATTGGTGGGTTTTTGTGTCTCGATCGTAGGTCAAAGGGACTTGTCGTTGGATGGGGATTGGTGCTGGAGGACATGGTGATGCAGGGATGCAGGTTTGCATGGGGGTCTTGTATATTGGCCCATCTATACAAAGAGCTTCACCAGGTAGTATATCTGGGATATACTAGTTTATCAGCTAGGGTGACATTGTTACAGGTGTGGGTCTGGGAGCATATACCAGTGTCGAGACCGCTTGCAGATAGGGATAGGCTAGTTGGTCAAGCCTATGATTATGGGTACATAGATGTAGTTGTCCAACGTAAGCTGAGCAAACTAGAGCACTGGCAGAGGGCACTGGATGATATTGATACAGTCATATGGAGACCGTATATGGATTGTGAGGTGTGGGCAGAGGACGGGCTAGAGATGCCCTATGTATATATGTCAAGGTACCTGATTGGGTGGATGCCCTTTATTATTGAGTGATTCTTGAACAGTCACATTCATCGACAATATGGTAGACAATAGGGGATGCCATGGGGAGCCTGTTTGTATGCTCGTCAGCAATAGGATGTGTCTGAGTGGGGACCTACCCTAGATAGAAGAGCAACTATTAAGGAGTACATGACCTTGGAAGGATAGATCTGGGATTATGGGGTCGAGGTTGTGGATGCTGGGATGACGGAGGAGTTCTCCACCTACTTCATGGCACATGTAGTGGCATGTATATTTGATCCGACAGAGCTGCTGCCCGCTTTTGATGATGACGAGGAGGAGCAACCACAAAGGTGAGGGGGAGCTAGACAAAGAGATTTGGATGAGGGAGAGGAGGTAGGAGAGGGAGGTGGAGGCGGTGATGGAGGAGATGGAGGAGGGAGAGGAGGAGATAGAGGAGGAGATAAAGGGGGGAGAGGAGGAGAGAAAGGAGGAGATAGAGGGAGAGGGGGTCGAGATAGAGGAGGAGATATCGTTCTTGGTGCTGGCGAGGTTGGTAGGGTAGGTGTGGTGCTAGCCGTAGTGGGAAGGATAGAGGATGATAGGCGACCTGCCCAAAGAAGGAGATATGATGTTCTACCTCCATCGACGCCTTAGACAGGGACAAGTGTGGGTAGGACCATGACACAGGTACCCGTTCAGATTAGGGTGCCCACCCATCGACAAGATTCTTAGATCAAAGCACTACAGGTCTTTGTGCAACAACTGCAAGCACAGGTGTTAGCGCAACAACGATAGATTACGCAGGTTATCGCAGAGTGTGATACGAAGATATAGCGTCAGGGTCGAGCATAGGCCCTTGTTGATAGGTTAGAGAGAGCCATAGTCGGTGCCCCAGTTCGGGACACACTGAGAGAGATACAGTACTCGGCCAAGGAGGCCGAGTATTATAGGCGTTTATATGAGGAGGTGGTCCCTGGAGATCACAGAGCTCCTAGCTATGCTACAGTGGCGTCCAGTCGATCTGGTCATAGTCATACGAGGAAAGAGAGCAGAGTTGTTATGAGGCATGTCCGAAATGATCCACCTGGTGGAGATCTAGGAGCTGGGACATCTGTTGTTAGACTGCAAACTCAGGAGATAGTCATACCTGAGAGACCTGTCTCTGTTGTATTTGATCACTTTTGTTGTATTTTGACAGACATGATATCCCTTGTATATTTCGACCATTTTTGAGATATATATATATATATATATATATATATATATATATATATATATGGCACTAAGTTCTTTGATCCACATGTGATGTGCTTATTGATGATGATTGATTTATGATGCGCATTATGTTTTGATGATTCTATGAGGATGATTAGATGCTTAGATAATAATTATGTTCTTGATCTTTTGATTTTGATTATGATGTGAATGCATGATTCATGATGGAATGGGTGAAAGTGTGATGATTTATTGTTGTGATTACTTTGATATGAGATGTAATCTTATCTGAATGTTATGATTTGTGAGCTGTATCTTGAAAATGAGATATATGATAATGATATGAAACTAAATGCAAGCTTAAAGATGATATGCAACTAAATGCAAGGTTAGAATGATATGCAACTAAATGATCACTTTAATTTTGTCGTTGTCATTCCCATTAAGTCACTTGTTTGTGCTCTTTTTGTTATCATTGAGCTTCTGATATGTTGAAAGTTAATACAAGCATCATGGTATAATTGAACCATAATGACCTGAGTAATACTTACATGGATGTTTGATATTGCAAGATGACACAAGTGTCGAGGTATCATTGAACCAAGATGACCTGAGTGTTGCTTGCGTAAAACAGATAATAGTCAACCATTTGCATGTGCAAAGTGGAAAATGTCTTCAATGATATGTTTCCAATCATGTCTCAAGACAAATTTGCATCATACGAATGATCGCCTCACAGACAGAAAACCAAAGAAAATATCAAATTCCTTCGTTTCTTCTCTAGCTCAGTGCATCCTTGAGTAGCTCAGGAGATTGAATGATTCAGAAATCAAGATACGAATAGTCAAAACTTCATGCTAAATGTAATCAAATCATAATTCAGAAAAATCATCCATCGTGTGTGTGTTGAAGTTGTATTTGGATAATGATCATGTTTTCTAGCCCGATGAGCAGTTTTGACATTGGTTCCCAAGCATGCTACGATCCTCATTTGTTGTCTGAATGCTAAAGTGAGAGGAATGTTGGCCCCAGTTATGGATATTCATTGATATAGATATATATGTTGATCACCAAGCCATGGTGGGATATGATATGGATAACTGCTGTAGATAATCAATGACAGTGACTACACTAAGTATGTCCGGGATAATGTTGTGTGTATAAATGTTTGGCGATGGCTATTAGCTGAGACTAGATGGATCAAAGATATGAGTATTGATAGATAGAGGAGCTTCTCTCTCACAAATAGCGCCTATTTCCAAGTTTTCACCACTTGTTTTTATTGCACTTTTTGATTTGTTTTTCATCATTTTTTATTTTTTTGTATTTTTCTGATTTTTTTTTTTTGTGTGTCACAAAGTGCCTGTTTGCCAGGTTTTCACCCTAGTGATGTTTTTTGATACTTTTTTTAAAAAAATTATTTTTTGCTTGATCTGTGCATTGGATGGCTCAAGTGTAGAACTTTTTTAGATTGATTTTGTTGGTTGGTTCGTCGAGCACGTCCCCTTCTAAAGTTGACAACTGATATGCTCTTGATCCATAGGCTGATATGATGACAAAGGGACCCAACCAGTTAGGTTCAAATTTCCCCTTCTTTTCTCAATCTTGTTGATTTCTGGGATTTTCTTTCAGGACAAGATCACCGACATTGAAAGCCCTTGGGATGACTTTGTGATTATAGCTTATGCACATTCATTGTTGATATGCCTTGAAATGGTCATGGGCATGTTGTGGTTTTTCAACAAGAAGCTCCAGTACATGCAACCTGTTTACTCAATATTCCTCGTCTGGTATGAGGCCCTTCAAAGATACTCAGAGAGATGGGATTTCAACCTCAAGAGGTAGAATTGCTTCTGAACCATACACCAATGAATATGGCGTAGCCCCTGTAGGTATCCAGATACTTGTTTTGTAGGCCCAAAGTATCGGATTGAGTTGTACATGTCAATCCTTGCCAGCATCATTTATTGTTTTCTTGAGGATTTTTAGGATTATTTTGTTTGATGCTTCCGCTTGACCATTCCCCTATGGGTAGTATGGTGTGGAGAAGCAATGTTAGATTTTGAATCATTCACATAGCTCTTGTACATCTTGATTCTTGAAAGGACATCCGTTGTCTGTGATGATGGAATTGGGAATGCCATATCTGCAAATGAGATAGTTGAGCATGAATGATGAGATCTGTTTTCTAGTTACAGTGGTCATCGAGACTGCTTCGATCCACTTGGTAAAATATTTTGTTGCGGTGATAATGATCTTATGCCCATTTGAAGAGGAAGGATGAATTTTCCCTACCAAATCAAGTCCCCATTGACAGAAAGGACAAGATGTGGTGAACGGCTACAACTCCTGTGTTGGTGCATGGATAAGGTTGCCATGAATTTGACATTGAGGACATTTCTTAGCAAATTGATAGGAATCTCTTTCCATTGTCGGCCAGTAATATCCCATTCTCAAAAAAATTTGGCGAGAGTAGGACCACTTGAATGCATACAACATATACCTTCGTGAAACTCGTGTAAGGCAGAGTCAAATTCGTTACTATCAAGACATCGAAGAAGAGTACCATCTAGACCTCAACAATAAAGTGTGTCAGCGGTTAAGGTATAACGTGCAGCTTGTCGGATGAAGCTGTGTTTTTGGTTGCGAGATAGGTCTGGAGGGAGAGTATTATTTCTGAGATAATCATAGATCATCCTGTATAGAGGTGAATTTGAACCGGTTAGGGCATAGATGACTTGGGATGCGGAATTTTCATAGGTTGGAGAAAAGAATTGCTCTACCAAGAACTCATAATGACTCTGTTTATCTGGAATTCACAGCAGTGAAGTGATAGTGGCCATTGCATCGACAACTCTATTGTCCAATCTTGGAATTTTCTCAAAGGTGATGTGCACAAAGTATTGTTTGAAAGTATCCACCATTCTCTTGTAAGGCATTAGCTTATCATCCTTTGTCTGATAGTCATCGTTGATCTGGTTGATAACTAATTGAGGATCCCCATAGACTCTCAATTCTATGATTCTCCATTCCACAACCATTTTGATTCCTCTTACCAGGGCTTCATATTCAGCAATGTTGTTGGTGCATGGAAACATCGGTATATAAGATTTTGGAATTGTGTGTCCCTGATCCATGTTGTGTATAGGATCCATCAAAGTATAGGGTCCATTGCTTAGGTGTGACTGTGAGTACATCCATATTTGGAAATTCCACCTGCAGTGGTTGTTGGTCTGGTAGTGGTGCTTCTTCCAGTTGAACTGCAATTATCTATCCTTTGACAACTCAACGTTATGTGTATTGGATATCAAACTCACTTATAATCATGACCCATTTAGCTAATCGTCCTGTGAGAGTTTCCTTGTCGAGTAGATACTTGAGAGGATCGATTTTTGCTACCAGCTTGATTGTGTGGGCTAACATATAGTGGCAGAACTTTTGAGAAGCAAACACCACTACCAAGCAAGCCTTCTTAATGAATATATAATTGAGCTCATATCCGTTCAAAGTCCTGTTGATGTAATAGATAGCCCTTTCTTTGCTTGCTGGATCTTCTTGTGCTAGCAGTGCCCCCAATGATACTTTTGTTGTTGATATATAGAGAATGAGTGGCTTGCCTGCTATCGGAGGTACTAAAACTGGCGAATTCATCAGATATTGTTTGAGCTGGTGAAATGATTCCGCACACTTGTCTTCCCATATGAAAGGTATATTCTCATGAAGCAGATGATTGAATGGGAGACATTTATCTGCCAGTTGAGCGATGAATCGTCTGATGGATTGCAGTCATCCCTGTAGAGATCTGAGTTGGCTAATGTTCTTAGGAGGTGGCATTTCCATGATAGCCTATACCTTTATTGGATCTACTTCGATGCCCTTTTTTGATACAATGTAGCCCAATAGTTTGTTGGATGTGACCTCGAAGACACACTTCTTAGGGTTTAGTCTAACCTTGAATTGTTCCAATCGTTGAAATATTTTATCTAGTATGCCCAGGTGTTCTGCTCGAGTGAATGATTTAGCCAAAAAATCATCCACATATTCCTCCATGAAAGTATGCATCATATCGTGGAATATTGTTGTCATGGCTCTTTGATAAGTTGCCCCAGCATTTTTCAAGCCAAAAGGCATGACGTCCAACAATGCGTTCCCCATGGACAGGTGAACGCAATTTTATCTTGATCCTCTATGGCTATCTTGATTTGATTATAGCCAGAGAAGCCATCCATTAATGATAACATTGTGTGGCCCGTTGTTAGATCCACAATAATGTCAATTCTTGGCAAAGGAAAGTCATCCTTCAAACATGCTTTGTTGACATCCCTAAAGTCTGTGCATATTCTAATACTTTTTTTGAGTTTTGAAACTGGTACAATGTTTGAGATCCATTCAACATATTCTATAGGTCGGATGAATCTGACATCTAATAACTTCTTTAAATCTGCTTTGACCAGTAACGCCACATGTGGATTCATCTTTCTTAATTTCTGCTTGACTGGTTTATCTCCTGGAGCGATGGATAAATGATGCATGATTAGATTCAGATTTATTCCTGGCATGTCAGCATAAGACCAAAAAAAATTGATTTTCTTTTCCTTGAAGAATTTGATAAAATTTGGTTGTTCTTCTTCTGTGAGTGATTCTGCCAGATGTATGGTTTTGACGGCTGCTTCAGTGTCAATATTTATTGATTGAGTTTGGATTTCCTATAGCATTTCCATTTGTATTTTGTGAAACTAACTTGTTACAGGTGTTTATGGTGAAAAGTGGAAACAACAATGTTGAAAGACTAAATGAATTCAACCACAAAACCCTAGCCTAACAACAACAAAGATCCACCATAACATATGAAGATTACCTAAGACAATGCAAATCAAATGAAATCACAAAGATTATACCATCACATGTCCAATAGGGTTTGAATCTCCATTCTTCCTATCTCCATTGATCTTGCTTGATATATTTGCTCTCAGATTTTATATGTGCACAAGAACTCAACAAAGAACGGAAATGTGGTTGCAAGTAGGATCGCATATGAAAGTTCAAAAGCGTAGTGTAGTCGAGTAATCATCGGGGTTGATAACGAAGGAAGCATCTCCTTATATAGAAGACACTATAAGAAATGGAGGGATAAGATTGAGAGGTGTAAAAGATAAATGGTCGGCTATGATTAGAAGGTAGGTAAAGAAAATAAGAAAATAATGAGAGGGTAGGTAGTGTATGAATTAAGAGATGAATGACATGTGTCATAGGTAGAAAAGGTTAATGAATTAATTAAATAAATAAAGATTTATTCAATTAATAGAAGAAGTGAGATCAATTAAATAAATAAGATATTTATTTAATTTAGGAAAAGGGATAATTTAAATAAATAAAGGTATTTATTTAAATAAGAAATAAGGCTAGAAGAGGATAAATGAATTAATTAAATAAATAAAGATTTATTTAATTAATAGAAGAATTAAGCTCAAATAATTAAATAAATAAAGATATTTATTTAATTAGATAGGACAATTTTAGGTGTCTACAACAGGTAGCCTTCTGAGGATGAAATTCAAGTCGACACATTTTGGCGCCCACCGTGGGGCTCATGGACCTCGCATATACCTTTAAAAATCTCGCAAAAAGTAAAATTAACGCATTTGTAATGCAAATTCACGCATGTGTGACTTTTGACAGCGCTTTTGTTCCGCAGATTAGCACATTTGCATCCTAGGTTAGCGCATTTGCACCATAGATTAGCACATAAGCATTTTAGGTTAGCGCTTTTGTCTTAAAATCTGTGTATTTGGATCACAGGTTTGCACATTTGCATCCTTCGTTAGTGCATTTTAAAAAGGAATCACGCTTTTGTATCCACAGAGCAGCGCTTTTGCAGTCTAGGTTAGCGCTTTTGATCTACAGGTTAGCGTTTTTGAGCAAGAAGATAGCGCATATGTTAGATTAGCGCTTCTGTTTTTAAACTAACAAAAATTTCTTGCAGGTCTGAATGTCCAAGAAATTATATTTTTCAAACTACTAACATACATGTGCAGGATGGTGTTTAAGGCAAATTTTATGCATTTCCTCATCTAGTTGATTAAAGGCCTTACTTTGGGAAGTAATATATCATATTTTGTTCATTTAGTCTAACTAAGAGGATAAATTGACAACATGCAACTTGCATTTTTAGTAAATTCTCTAAAAATAGTTGCACATAGACTTTTAAAAAGGCTAAAATAAACACCATGCTTGTTGGAGCAACATCTCCAAATAGGACTTAATCAAACAATTGCTTTGAAAAGGTTAAAAAGAACACTTATATTCCGTGTCTCGAAAGTGGTAGGTATATGCTCTCCCCTTATTTGGGTGACCAAAAAGCCAAACCCACTCTTTTATGCTTTCTTTACTTTCAAGCAATTAAATCCTTTAGATAGCTTGCCTTCTCGAGCTGCCTTGAGGGGGCCAGTGAGAAGGGAATGACCTAAAGTGGAAATGGGCTAATACCGAGTCCTGCCAATCCACTATAAATAAATCGTGTTTGTGACGAAAGTCCCAAACAACATGTGTTGATAAGTTCATACCGACACTATGTTTCCCCATAAACCCTATGGAGCGTAACCTCTATAGGCTAGGAACCTTCTGTATTTACAGAGATGAAAGTACCGCATGTATGGCCACATGACCGGAAGCCTTTACTAAAAACCACTTGTACTAGTTGCCAAAATCCTTCTCGTTGTTGGTGCAGGAGGTCGGACCTCTGAAGCGGCTCACATACATACGGTTTCTAGTAGAGATATAAAGTTTGCCATGGGGAGTTTTCATGGAAACTAGTGCTTGGTTACCCCGAAGAAGTGAGTGTCGAGGGTGGAGCCAGTGGGGTCAAGCATCTAAATATTCTCTTTGAATAGCGTAGCCTCGGGGGAAACCCCATGTGAGATTCAACAACTATTGTCTCAGCCTGCCATAAGATTTGTACTTGCTTGTGCATTTTTGTTTATTAAACATTGTGTCTTCTATGTCTGTAACATGTTCCAAATGGTCAAAAATTGAAGAAAATTATCATCTACGAGTGAGCAAAAATCCAACAAATTGTTGAAAAAGTTTGATCAAAAGGGTAATACAAAAGATTTTCAACATTTGAAACAACAGATCAAAACCAAAGTGTCAAAAACATTAGTATCAAAATAATTCTCGAAGTAGGAGTCTCTAAACCATCACATATTTTTCAAACTAGCTCAACAACTAGGTCACTAATCCCACAGGTTATTCCCAAGAAGTTCTATAAACATCAACATTCAACAAGCTATTGATTCAAACATCTTAAGTGCAAAAATCAACATCCATTGTCAAGTCTCTCATCAGGATAAACAAATCCTCTATCACGAAGCTTGATCAATCTATACTAGGTTCAATAATCTTGGATATATCTTTCCTATTTTGAACCTAGGTTATATCAAAAATTAGAATTGCACCAACTTTGGAATCAAACAAACTTGTAAATTGTCAAATGCTTATATGAATTTTAAGTATCACCTTAAGAAAAGAAAACCCACTTATAAAGCTACTCAAAAAAGGATAAGATTCTTGTATATCAATCGCAAGATCTTATTGAAACAAAGGACATTCCTACACCGTTTTTGTCACTACTTACGTGGCTGTGGTACAGAGTTTGATGGTGAAATTTTGCAAAGACGTGATTTTCAACAAAGAGACGCTTTATCCCAACGAACAAACAATAGTGGTACTATCAACAAGGCATATCTTCCTAAACCAATAATCACCTATTGAATTGGTCCATTGGAAATTTCAAAAACTTTGAAATAACCACATGCCAGTTTGGACTATAGCTCAATACGAACAACTTAGAAAACAACAACAAATAGAGGAAGAAGATAATCCTGTATTCCAAACTTTTGGGTATACCATTGTTGATGAAGAAGCAGTCAATAGCACCATTATAGACCTCGAGCAAGATTTCAAATTTGATAGGCTAATGGAAAAATTATTGAGAAAACGAAAAGAAAAATATCTCTTGATGTTGGTAAAATCTGGAGCTAAACTACCACAAGACTTTAACATAGAAAGCTTGAAACAATATGTGGAGGCAAGTAACACTCAAAACATAGATGAGCCAAATAACGAAGATATGAACAAAGAAAGCAATGAAGAAACAAGGAAAGAAAGGGATGACAAAAGAAAAGAGCGTAGTGATAAGAGAACTCATGAAGAAACAAGGAGAAACTATGTGGATAATCCATTGTCAAAACTTACTCAACAAATACAAACTCTACAACAACAGATACAAGACATGCAAAATGGAACAAGCTCCAAGAAGTATTCATTAGAAGATATATGCCCATATCCTTTTGATAAAAATCTGAATATGATACCATTTCCACAACATTGCGAGATTCCTAAATATGACAAATACGATGGAAAATATGATTTTCAAGATCACATTAGGGAGTTTTGTACTATGAGCATGGAATTTGCTCATGATGAAACTTACCTTATGCTTCTTTTTCCTAGGAGTTTAAATGGACAATCAATGGAGTGGTTTTCAAGATTACCATCCGGAATCAAATCTTTTGAAGAACTTGTGAATAGGTTTATTTCACAATACTCCTACAATATAAGAAATGAGATAACAATGCTGGATCTCTGCAATGTTAAACAAAAGAATGGTGAATCCTTTATGATCTTCTTACAATGATGGAAATGCATGTTTAATAGGTATCCCCGAGATGTACCTGATCAAGAAAAAATGGACATATTAATTGATAACCTTATCAGTGAAATGAGTTATCGACTAAGGATGCAATGTCCTCCCTCTTTTGCCAAAATGATCGAGAATGGTCTGAAAATAGAGAACGCAGTGGTAAAGAAAGGAGAACTAAAACCTTACAATAATTCATACAACAACAACAACAACAACAACAATGACAAGCCCAAGTTCTAGCAGAGATTACTTTAGTGGCGAATATTCACCAATGGCAAATTTTTCATGTCGTCCATGTCAGAAATGGCGAATATTTTGTACCGACTAGGGGGGGGCATGTCACCAGAACATTATCAACTTCCATCAAAGTCAGAGCCCGATCGCCATATGTTTTATGCAATTAAATGTTTCTATGCGATGATTTCACCAATACAATATATGGTGGACACACAGTAAATTTAATTGTTTCGCCTACACTCTCCGAGGTTGCCTTAATAAATGACCTTAATTCGCCTATAGGCATGTGAAGATTTGTTAGCTAGGGGGACCCAATTCACCCGACATCTTGCCGACGTGTGTCTCCATTCACCCCAACTTTCGCCAACTATATTATATTCACCTATTATTTGGACGACCTATAATCGCCTCCAAAATTACATAAGTCGTATTTGGACGACCTATAATCGCCTCGAAAATTACATAAGTCATGTTATAGTTACGCGGGATTCGCCAAATATTTTTATACCATATAAAATTCCCACAGAATTCACCATATAAGGATTGGTATAAAATTTAAATATATGCAAAGATCAGATCTATCTCAACACAATCTGGTGGGTTCTAGGCTCTGAATTCTGATCAATAGTGAGGTTTCAGACCAAAGAAAATCATTGTTGTTGACTGCATTGGTGACTACTAGTGACCTAAAGCCTAAAGGTGAGCGATCATATTTTTGAAGTGGTATATTATACATGATAGTCTATTATTGCTTCTTCAACAAATTGATATTTTTTTGGCAGCCTTTATTTCGTTGGAGATGTCGAATACGAAGAGGGGTAGGAAACCTGAATGTGGGGAAGGCCAGGAGAGGCCAACAAAAAGCAAAACGTTGTCTTCATACTTTGGCATTGGAAAAGATTGTGGTGAAAATCAGGAAGGTACATCATCACAAGTACAAGTACAAAATTCTCCACCTGCACCACATGTTGAAGACGACGGCGAACCTGATATCTCAGATCAGGATGATCTTGAAGAAGATTATCTGGTAGATACCCAAGTTAGCCGGAATGATATAATCGACTTGGGTGATAATTCCATTGATGATAATGCACAGAAGGGGAAAAGAAAAGCCATATCAAAAAAGGGTGAACCACAATCAAAAAAGGATCGAGAGTGGGATATTTCAGTGAGGAATTTTCAAATTAATTGGGCATCAAAGTATCCATTCATTGAACTAGTGGAGAATCCAATTGAAGGTGAGCCTCCAATAGAATGCAGGTGTAAGATTTGCACTTGGAAACATAACAAGGAAATTAGGTTGCAGCTAAAATTTGACACCATAGAAAAGCATATGGGTAAAGTTTATGAAAAACAAATGATAGACGGGGTTGAAAAATCAGTGATAAGATGGAAAACAAAGGAGGAATGTAAGCATGTGAGGAATGCTGAAGAGTATTATTTTCATGAGAAATTACAGACAAAACCTACTGAAGTTAAAGGTTCAATTGAAGTTGTTTTTGGAAAAGCAATGCAAATAGAACATCTGGGAAAAGTTGTTCAGTTAAGCGTTGCTTTTTATATTTAGAGCAGAGGGCATGCTATGATAGATTTCCAATCAATTAGTGGTTTATTACACTTTTTAAAAGTTCCTAACTATCCTAATAGACACTGGTCAGTAAACAGTGGATGGGAATGGGTAGGTTGTCTTGCTGAGGTTGAAAAAGAAGATGTACAGGAAAAAATAAGAGAGTCAAACTTCATTGCATTTTCTTTAGACAAAGTTACGGCAGTAGACAATACTTCATGGGTATGCATGCATGTTTATACTGTAGAGAATCATACCCGCCAACCTCATCCACTATCTATTGCCAAAATGAAGGAGAGTGCGATAACGGAAAATTTATTTCAACTAGTAAAGAGAAGTTTAATTGAATATGGAGGTATGGATGACATGACGGTAGCCAAAAAAATGGTTTGTTTTGGAGCAAATGGAGCTTTAGAATTGCAATGTCACAGGAACGGTCTTTGTACAAAGATTGAAACTTCATTTGCACCGTACATTACTGCAATTCACTGCATGGCTCATAGAATGAATCTAGCTTTTGGAATTGTGAGCAAGTTTGCTTCGGTTAAAAAAATTGAAATTTTAATCAGAGAGATCTACTCACACTTCTGTCGAAGTCCCAAGCGATTTATGGAATTTCAACACTTTGCTGATGGATTAACTGATGGGAACAAGCTTCTCAAGGATAATGATACCAGATGGATCTCTTTGGATGGTCCAGTGCATTGAGTGTTTTTAGAATATCCATCCTTGATTGGACTATTTCACACAACTCGCGACGAATCAAATCAACCAAAATTTCCTGAACTTCTTGGTAGGTTAAGTAATTTAGAGACACTCTTAACTTTAGCAGCTCTTTTGCCCATGCTAGAGGAAATGAGGAATATTATGAAGGTTGCCCAAAAAAGAGCTCTGTATATTGCAGAATATGCTACGCTGTGTAAGATGATATGCATGACCCTCGATAATCTCTATCGAAATCAACCAACACTATCTGATGAAAAATGTGTTAAGTGGTGGACACTCACAGATTTGAACAATCCTGATAACTTTTTACAAATCGGTGCAGACGGGGAGGTATGTTTCAATGTACAGGGAGTTGAGATACCAATGCACTTCTATGCCACGGTCGACCCCGAGGAACCAAGAAAGCGCCCCAGGAAGAAACTAGCAAGAGTTAAAAAAGAAGATTTCGACAAGATTGTTGAGACTGTAACTACTTCTGTGAAGAAAATTGCATATGATCTTTAGTCACAAATTAGAAGAAGATTCCCTCCTGACAACCTACTTGAAGCCATGTCTATTGTGTTTCCTCATTATTGGAGCCTTAACAGTGCATCTGATTTTTGAAGTAAGCTATTGACTTTGATAAAACAATTTTGCATATCCAGAGAATTGAATGGAGTAACTATAAATGGAATATTAGACGAAACTCATCTTCGAGAGCAATCATCTCATTTTGTATACACTATGAAAGAACAATATGCCAAAATGGAGAACCCCCGCGAAGAGGGATCAGTAACAAGGCTTTGTAAATATATAGCTGAGAACACATCCTTTTGTGATTCAATGCCAGAGTATGTGAAGCTTTCTGATTTATGTCTTACCATGATATTGGGTTTGGTGGAAGATGAGAGAGTTTTCAGTGCTTTGGGGTTCCTAAAATCAAAGATAAGAAACAAGCTAGATAAAAATTTGGAAAATTGCTTGAGGCTCTATACATTTAGGTATGATGTCCACACTTTTCCTTATGATAGGGCACTGCAAATCTGGAGGTCCAAATGTGAAAGAAGAGGTTTGGGTAACACTTCAAACCAAAGTGCCAGTGGGACTACTGGACCTACTGGTAGCATTGAGATGCAGTTTGGTGAAGATATGCAGACTCAGACTCAGAGTGAAGAAACCACAGACGAGAATCAAGAAAGCACTGAATTTGATGAGGATTAATGGCAACTATAAGAGATTGGTATTTATTAATCTTATTACTGTATCTCATCATTCATATTACAAAAGCATATTACCTTTTTGCAATTAGAATTTAATATTGATTTGTATTTGTATTTTTCAACTTTCTATTTCCAGATTTAAAATAGCATAAAAAAAACAAACCATAATGTGTTTATTGATACATAGATGTTTATTGTTTATTTATACATGTTTGAGTCTCAAATCTGTGTGATACATTTCAGAATCATATGATACAATTCATTCAATAGTGATACACATGTCAAGAACTTAGATTTTCATTAATTCTTTCAAAATATAACCATATGATACAATTCATTCAATAGTAATACACCAATCTGTGTGATTCTCCATGCCAATTGCAGAAGTGAATACAAAGTTTCAGAACCCTTTGCAAATGACCCTGAATTCCCTTTTATAGAAACAAGAGAGCAACAACAACTCCTGTGTGATTCTCCAATGTCCATGCAAAAGTGAATACAAAGTTTCAAAACCCTTTGCAAAATTGCAAATGACCTTGAATTCCCTTTTATAGAAACAAGGGAGCAACAACAACTTCAGGTCGAATTGCAAGTTTGCAACATGTGAACACTGAACATCAAAATCACAAACTCAACACAGATTTATATGATCGTCACAGGCCGTATTAGCAATTTAACATCTGCTATATGTTTGATGTCTCCTGTTCAAAAAACAAAGTTCAAAATTAAATATTAATTCACGCCATGACAAAATAAACATAGATAATAGCAGTGCCTAAAACCTACTAATCAGAAATAGAGAAATGCATAAATGTTAAAGCAAGGGAGAATTTGAGAATACAAATTTATTGGCTGAAGTTTTACACTGTGCAATGTGTGCATCATAGATTCATAGGCTGGATTAGCAAAATAGCAATAGCGAGTGCTGTTTTTTTCCTATTCATAAAATAGATTCATAGGCTGGATTAGCAAAATAGCAATATCGAGTGCATCATAGATTCATAGGCTGGATTAGCAAAATAGCAAACAGAAAAAACATAAAACCTTGAAATTAAGAATAAAAGAAGAAAATTGTGCAATACATACTATGATTCTTAAGAATTTTGAGCCAGTTTTTGTAGGGTGCTCCACTCTTCATCTGATGGAAGGTCAATATTCTGTAAACTATGGAAAGTCAACTCCAACTTCGTCAACATTCCATATTTAGAAGATTTACTTGACATCACTATTTCATCCAATACCGAATTTAGAGTTGTAAATGGTTGGATGAATTCCAGAAAGCTTTTGGGAGTTGTGTCCTTTGGAAGCAAGTCTAAATCAGACTTCATTTTTACTTCTTCAATGAATTTATTTGATGTGTCAACAGGCTTAGGCAAACCAAGTTTAACCAAATTATTTTTCTTTTCTTGCAGCTTCACTATCCTTTTTCCACAACTTTACATAACTTCTGATGTTTCCCTTAGCTTCTGGCATTTTTGAATGATAGATGATGTCTTAACTGTGGCATCAATGCAGCTCTTAATTCCCTTGGATGCCAAGTAGCTGTCACTGGAACTGTAGACTACTTTCAGAATCTTTTTTGCCATTTCCTCTTTTGAATAAACATGTATGCTCTTCTCATAGTGCCCTTTGATTTTTATAAAAATTAGACTTATACTTTCAGTCAATTGAAACCATTCACACAACTTCTCACTCCTCTACATTATTTGCCGCCAAATGTTTTCTTGTATATACTTCGTTGTATTTTTCATATTATCTTTCAATCTATCCTCCAAATTTTTTATTTTATCATTTGCATTGTGAAGGTCTTCTTTCATTTGTGCACATTTTTTCTTTCTTCCTCTACTTCATCTTGCAATTTGTTTTTTGTTTCCTTCCCATGATCCAATAGGTCCTGTAATTTTCTCATTTCAGTGGTAGCAAACTCATAACTTTTGTATAATTTTTGAAAATTGGCTTTTTCCTCAACAATTTTTTTATTGCTTATAGCCAATTTTTCTGTCAGGTCCTTCAATTTTGCATCCTTCTTCTCCTGCTCTGCAATTTCTACTGCAGAGCCCGAATTTTTTATCCTTTTCTCTAAATCATTGCACTTGCTATCTGCTGCTTTCCTCCTTGATTTTTTCGTTTTCCAGGTCTGCTTGTAACTTTTCTATTTGTTTCTCCAGTTTATTTTTTTCTCTCTTCACCTTTAGCAGTGAAGTGTAGACCACTTCGTTAGTCCTTTTTGACACACTAATTTTGTCCACATTATGTGCTTTGGAAAAATCCATTTGGAGGGTGCTAACTTGAAATTGAGAGGGATCTATCTCACTGTGTGGTGGATTTTTATCTTTAGATGGGGCCAGGGGCATAACAACCATGAACTCCATCATATCTTTCTGTGGGTCATATGTTGGAAATACCCTGTTCCTTATAGGTTGTTCATTTACAACTTCAGACAAGAAAACCCTATGAAATGATTTCTTTTTTTCTTTATTTGCTTTTGTTGTGTGTTCATATTTTTCATAGTAATCACGAAATTAAAAATCTGGGCTTGCTGAAGCAATTGAATGTTTGAAAGGTGACATAGGAATACCATAGGATCCAGTTCCACTTATTCCTGTGGTTTTGACTAATGCTTGACCAGGATTACCAACAACAGTTCCTAATGTTGTCCCACTCCCACTGACACTTTCATGTGTAGTTTTCATAGTCTTTTGAGGTGTGTGATCTGAAGATGCAAATGATTGATTTGTAGTGTTAGTGGCACTTGATATAGGATTCTCAATAGTATGAGATTGAGTATCTACCTCTAGTGGCCTCTTGCGAGAGATATTTTGTTCTTGCCCTTGTCCAACACCAAGACAACTAGTATCAATAGTAGTACCCATGCCAACATCACCAATCATAGCAGTACTTGATTGAACAATAATAGGAATACTATCCCCAGATTCCCCACCAGTGGCAGTGGCACTTGATTCACCACCAATGGGAATACCATGATGTGGTGGTGGTTGTGGATTTGAACCTGAAACAAATGCAGGTGGATTCTGAGGGTAATGAGTAGTACCTATCGATGATGAATCTGAAAAATCAAGTCCAATGACTGGTTTATAAGGACCTTTTGATTTTGACCCTGATGGAATTTGTACCTGAAGTGGATACCAAATGCCCTCTCCTCTGGGACCTAGACCACCACCTTCAAATCCCATTTTTTCCACAATGCTTGCCCATTTGCTATATTTTTCTTTCATTGCCTCATGGACTGCACCTAATATTTTAAGGACTGTAGTAGTTGTTTGAGTGGGCTCAACCTCGGGCTCATAC
Organism: Cryptomeria japonica; assembly: GCF_030272615.1. Taxonomy (NCBI): domain Eukaryota; kingdom Viridiplantae; phylum Streptophyta; class Pinopsida; order Cupressales; family Cupressaceae; genus Cryptomeria; species Cryptomeria japonica. The sequence goes on from NC_081411.1 coordinate 675,985,654, forward strand.
TGATCAACATCTTCACTCTTGTCATATGAGGTTGTGGGATGCTCCATATTCCACAATTTGCTAAACTCTGCATCCTCATCAATGCTCTCGAATTCTGCACTTGTCTTTGGTTCACCGAGATTCCTCCTCATATTCCAAAAATTATTTATTTTGGTTTGAGTCCAATAATTCTCTTTACATTCATGTAGAATTGATTTGGGAATAGTTTTCTTAGATGGATTAGCAGATTTTAGGTAGAAATTGTAGGACCTCCTATTTTGGATGCCTTGGCCCTCCTCTGTTGTCCTCTATGTGTGCAATGCCATAATTTGTGATGAAATTTCTTCTGTTGAAATGTTATTGTCAACTGCAATTTTCTCCATCTCTTTTTTAACCTCATCCCAGGAGTCCTTGTTTCTAAGCTTTTCTAGCAATGGTTTACTTTCATGTTGACATAACACTGAAGAGTTCCCATTTTTCTTAAGCCTTGCTTGAACTACACCGATTGGATCATACTACCAGAGAGCCTCATCACCAAAGTTAAAAACTGTCAAAAAATCATGTGCCACATTGAATGCTTTTCTCTCAAATGTGAACCCTCCACATGAGAAAGGAAATGAAGGAAATATTCTCTTCTTTTGCTGATCATGGAAGTGCCTATCTATGCTCTCTAGTTGCCGTACATACTCTAATACAAATACCCTCTCTGTCACATGTATTGGAAGTCTGTATGGTTTTACTACCGATCCGTAAAACCTTAACACAGTGAATTCTTCCATGAAGAACCAGTTAGCCAATTCTATTTGACTTCCGAGTTGAATGCAATCTCTACAAGACACAGGCAACCTAGGCATTGGAGTGCTTGTAATTTCATTATACATTGGTGCCAAAAAGAAGTCTACAAAATGGTTGTAGTTCTTTAGGTTATCATGCATCCTTATCTTTGGGGTCCAATCATATATTGGACACTCTGTTCTCTTCCTAGTCTTCTCATCAATCTTATAGCTCACAATTTGAAGCTTGTTGGTCTCAAATATTGCACGATACTTGGATAAAAGGAGATAGCACAAGTAGGATGAGAACCTAAATGTCTTACAAGAACCTTTTTTGATCATTAGTAATTATTTTTGCATGGATTTTACAATGTGCTCAATAAAATTATATCTTACTGGCTGACCTACAAAATGGATATTATAAATCATTTCAAGAAGGCTTGCACCCACTTCCCTATCATTTTCCAATCCCAGGCAAAATGACAGCAAGGAAATAGTATCCCCAACCCATGGAACAAAAATGTTAGAAACATAAGGAGGCTTATGATTCTGATCCAACACAATGCCAGTACCAATCTTTATTAGAGCTTTGATAAATGAATCTCTGCGACTTGGATCGAGACTCTCATAATTCCCTGCCAGCTTTTCAAGGTCAATTTGGACGTTTGAGTTTTGGGCTTCAAATTCTAGGTTCAACAAATGACCAAATTCTCCCTCGTTTATGGATAGAATTTCCTCTTTTGTATTTTTATTGACAATTGCTTTTTTATCTTCATCATAATTTTCGGTGTAGACCATGACAAAATCAGGGCAAGGGAATACTTCAGTTAACACCATGCTTCCCAATCCAACATCCCACGATGCGATTTTATTTGTTATTTGTTTTAACATTGGGTTGAAAACAATAAATTTTGCCCTGGATGCATCTGCCGCCTTACTAGACAATGTATATCTAATATCTATGATACACTTTTCACCATGGATAGCAGGGTCATAAATATCATGGTATTCATTAGTCAAACCTGGTGTTTTAACCAATTCGGTTAGGTACATTTTGTTTTTCACTTGGCTTCTTGTTGAACTATTGCTTCCCATTTTCCCCATCACTATTATTGTTAATAATTCAAAATAATTGCTAGATAAAAACCTGAAAAAATGCTAACCCTCAAATTGGACCACGAGATTACCAAAAGCAAAAAAGGCGGGATGTAGGTGTTCTAGATTTTACCCAGAAATTGGAATTTCTATTTCACTAGATTGGCACAGACAGTCTCTGTTGCAACTTGCATTCCTCAATCTAGTAGTTGTTTCTGAATCTCCTTCGATTTATAGGTTTGTCCAAGAAATGAAAGACGATTATGATTTACGAGTCTCTTATTTTGAAAAATCTAAAAAGTAGAAAAGTAAAACCTATAGGGCAAAATATCTAGAATCATGTTGTAATTTTATTAATTACTATTAATAACTATTCAATGCCAAAGGACAAAACATTCATTACTTCAATATAAATTTCGAGGACATTAAGAATCATGTTGTAATTTTATTAATTATTATTAATAACAATTTGATGCTGAAGGACAAAACATTCACTACTTCAGTATAAATTCTAAGGACATTAAATGTAATGCGTTCAATTTCAGGCGAAGTTCTCCCAAATGTGTTCACTTCCCACATTCGGGCTGAAATCCACCCTAAGTCGTTGATCTTTGCTCATCCAACGGACGAGGGACCAAGGTACCTGTTGTGACTTTACGAGTCTGTTTTTTAAGTCTATTTAATAATTTTAAACTTCCGCCCGAAAAAGTGCTTTATAGACTTACTTATATTTAATTAAATTTAAAACGTTTCAATTCCGAGCGAAGTTCTCCCAAATGTGTTCACTTCCCACAGTCGGGCCGAAATCCACCCTAAGTCGTTGATCTTTGCTCATCCAATGGACAAGGGACCAAGGTACCTGTTGTGACTTTATGGGTCTATTTTTTAAGTCTGTTTAATAATTTTAAACTTTTGCTCGAAAAAGTTCTTTAATGACTTAATTATATTTAATTAAATTTAAAATGTTTCAATTCCAAGCGAAGTTCTCCCAAATGTGTTCACTTCCCACATTCAGGCTGAATTCCACCCTAAGTCGTTGATCTTTTCTCATCCAACGGACGATGGTACCTGTTGTCAGTTGTCGTGGGTCCCATGACTTCTGCCAGTTTTCAGGCACGTCACCATACTTGTATCACTTTTCCGGGCAAAATTCTCATAAATCTGTTCACTTCCCACATTCGCCCCAAAATCCACCCTAAGGCGTTGATCTTTGTTCATCCGACGGTCGATGGTACCTCTTTTAAGATGTAGTGGGTCCCACGACTTCTACCATTTTTCTGGCACGTCACCATACTCGTGTCACTTTTCGGGTTTGATTTTTAGTCTATTTAATCATTTTAAACTTCCGCTCGAAAAAAAGCTTTATAGACTTAATTATATTTAATTAAATTTAAAATGTCCAATTGCGGGCGAAGTTCTCAGAAAGGTGTTCACTTCCCACATTCGGGCCAAAATCCACCCTAGCCGTTGATCTTTGTTCATCCAATGGTCGAGACTCGATGGTACCTGTTTTAAGATGAAGTGGGTCCCATGACTTCTGCCATTTTTCTGGCACGTCACCATACTCGTGTCACTTTTCAGGTCTATTTTTAAAGTCTATTTAATCATTTTAAAATTCCGCCCGAAAAAGAGATTTATAGTCTATAGACTATAGACTTAATTCTATTTAATTAAATTTAAAATGTTCAATTCCGGGCAATAGTTTGAGATAACTCTTAAATATAATGTTAATATTATTTGTAATTAAAGATGTGCAATAGTTTGAGATAACTATTAAATGTAATGTTAATATTATTTGTAAAAATTTGAAATTCAAAAATAGTATAAAACATGAAATTTAGTTTCTAGAATAAAACAAATAACTAAATAAAAATATAAATTTTGATATACAATTTGAAAGGTAAAAGTTTCATATTAAAAAGAAAACATTCAATATTAAATCTAAAATATTAATTTAAAGTTTAACAAAATTCTTTGAAAATATGTTTACGATATATAATTTTAAAAAATAGTTTAAAAATATATATATAAGTTCAACATAAATTTATTGTATTAATTTAAAAAAATGTGCAACTACAATCCTCAACCTGTTAAGGCGAGCAAATTTGGAAAGTAGAAATGCCAAGGTGGCAATTAATTGTTGCAGAAGGAGTTGTTTTCGGCATGTCGCACGAACGGAGGAAGGGGAGGATGGCAGGAAATCTCTTTCCTGATCTCATGGCATTAATGCCTTATCGTGCACATTCATTATCCGGCCTATAAGACAGAGGCAAAATTTATTGCCTTTTGATCTATGTAGCAGTTTTTGCTTTGAAGCAGAACAAATCTGTAGTTCGTAGAATCGTACCTTCTGTAAGACATTTTTTGCAGGAAGTGATTTTGAAATTGCAGGTGACCATGGAGGCCAATTTCACACTTCAAACAGACAAGAAGTTGGTGCCCTTTTTGGGCAAAGTATCTGATAAACGAATGCAAGGACTGTTCAAGTTTAAGGAGGAGAAGTTGTGGGCGGCAGCTCGACTGATGCTTGCAGAGGAGGTGGCACATATCAGTCACCGGTATCAAACTAACATGGAGGTTTACTCTTTGATTCTGGTGTGGGCCTGTGAATTCGAATCGGAGGTGGAAAAGGTAAAACTCACATTGATCAAATTGATTGATGGGGAGTTTTTGATTAACCTGGATATCTTGGAGTGGGTGGTGCCGAGAGTTGGCATTCGAATTAAGGAAGAGGATGACCAAGAGGAATTGCTTCCTTTTATTCGTGGCCCAAAGGATGAAATCAAATACCAGTGCCATGAACAAGCCCGAGTAGGTTGGGAAGTGATGAAACTCTTTGTGAAATTAACGAGGGTGATTGAAGTCCTGAAGGCTTTGCATGTGGTGGCAAGGATGGAGGTTGGTAGGGAATTGAGAGATAGGGCTGAAGAAAGAAGGGCCATACAGCTACTGGCAAGCTTGGAGAGAAACCCCGACTTCGGGTGCCTAAACTACATTTCAAAAATGAAAGCTGAAGCAGCAAAAGGGAAAGCCAAAGCATCGATCTCCAAGGAGGGAAGGGACTGGGAGGAGGCGACCCAGGGGGATAGTGAGACTGAGTGAGCGGCCTATCAGCAATGAACTAGTTTTTTTGTCTGTTGTTGGCATATGGACACTCCAATGAGACATTGTGTGTGATTGAAGGTTTTGTCATTGATGGCAACCTTGCAATCCTATGGCACCGGCAAGACATTATACCGGCAAAGCATTACACAGGCAACCTTGCAATCCTATGGCACCGGCAAGACATTATACCAGCAAAGCATTACACAGGCAACCTTGCAATCCTATGGCACTGACAAGACATTATACCGGCAAAATATTATTCAAGCAAGACAGTGCATCGGCATCAAAAAGATCACTCTACACCGGCACCGACACAGAAGATGTATACCGACACAGAAGAAAATATGTATACCGGCACAGAGGCCGACATGATTTTTGATATGTAATATTTTGTTTATTATTGTAAGCCGACTTGGCAAATTGTAAAATGACTCTTGTATATAAAAGAGATCATTGTAGTCATTTGTAGGATATGGATAGGAAGTATAAATAAAATTTTAAGGCAGACCTAATGTGTGAATTGTAGGTCAAGGGTATATGTAAAGAACAGAGCAAGAACCGGTATTGAATCTGGCATTGAAGATGCTATTGTAAAGTAGTACAGAATATTGGATTTGTGTAAATCCTCATTGTAAGTCAGTGTGACTTCTTATTGAGCAGTGTGCTCTAGGCAGTTGGCCTTCCTGCATGTGCAGGCCCCTATTGTAAGTAATATTCTCTTATTGGCCAGTAAGTGAATATTGTGGGTCACAAATCCCATCGAGGTTTTTCCCACACTGGTTTTCCTCGTTAAACATCTTGTGTTATGGTGTTCCTTTCATGTGGATGTTTTTGATTCTGTTATTTACATTAATTCTTGCATACCGGTATACTGTTACTTTATGTTCTGCATATTCAGTTTTAAGAAAATTTCATTACCGGTCAGATATTGATTCACCCCCCCCTCTTAGTATCTGTGGGAACCCTAACAATTGGTATCAGAGCCTGGTCCTCTATTTTCAGAAGCCTAACAACTTGAGGAAGATCTTGACACCGGTAAAGATGGAAAATCTGATGAAGCAACTTGAAGGAGCTCTTACTGACTATGATGCAGAAAAATTGAAAAATATCAAATTAGAAGATGATTTAAAAGCAGCTAAGGACATTAGTCAGGCACTTCAAGAAAATCTTACAGTTACAAGAAATAAGAGAAGAGAACTTTGTGAAAAATTGCAAAATGAGAATGATGAAAAGGAATCACTAAATGATATGATAAGCAAATTGAAACAAGAGATCATGACAACAAAAAATGAAATGCAGGATATGACTATGAGATTTTACAAAGAGATTGAGGACAGAAAGAAGAATGAAGAAGAATTGACCAGAAGACTAAGTGATGCAGCAAATGAGAACACAAGACTTAGCTATGAAAATGACATGTTGAAGATAGATCTGATGCATACTCAGAATGACTCGAATGAACTAATGAGACAAAAAGAAATCTTGGAAAGGGAATTGGAAATTGCAAATCAACACAAAGAAAAATTCAAGAAAAGATCAGAAGAACTTGGTACCTTATTGAAGAATCAAAAACCCAAAGGTGGCACTTTTGGAATTGGATTTGAAGTTGGAGAAAGCTCCGGTACTGCAAATACCCAGGATCACAACAAACCTGTAAGACCTTCTAATACTTACAAATTCAATGGAAAATGCTTTAACTGTAACAAATATGGTCATAGGGCAAATGAATGTAGATCTAGGAATTATCAGAATATCAATCCTCCCACCGGTCAATGCTCCAAATGCAACAAAATTGGTCATAACTCTGAAAACTGCAGAATGAATGTAAGATGTTATGTATGTGGAAGATTTGGTCATTTATCAAATCAATGCAGGACACAAACCGGCATAGGTTATGGGAAAGCTATTCAGAAAAATAATGTAACTTGTTATGCATGTAACAAGATTGGTCATATTGCTAAATTTTGTAGAAGTAAAGGTACACTGGTAGATAACAAAAGTACTGGTTTGAAAGGTAAAGAAAAGGTTGAAGAGGTTAAGCAAGAATTCTCAAAGCAATGGATTAGAAAAGGTGATCTAAATATTAGGGATACTTCTCCACCGGTAGAACCAACAAATGCTCCACCGGCAGGACAATGTGATGCTCCACCAACAGGACAGAGTAATGCTCCACCGGCAGGATGTTCTTCATCAAATTGAAGAAAATTATCTTGAGGGTTTGACAATCTAATGACACATGTGCTATTATTCCCTCGGTTAGAGAAAAGAAGTTGAAAATCATTCATTACCGGCAAATAAAGTTAAGCTAATACATTACTAGCAAGCAATTAATGTGGTAGGTAGCAGAAAAGACTTTATAAAATAAGGTTTTGGCTCCATTTCATTTCACCGTGAATTCAAACTTTCAGAGAGCGCGAAGATTTCCGAGCTAAGGTATTCCGAGCAAAGAGGCAAAGCACTTGAGCAATCAATCCATCCAAAGGCAGAAAAAGGTATTTATCATCATGGCATCCTCCTCTACACCTGAATTCATAGCAAACCCTACAATAGTCGAAGTTATAAAATGACCTAGGCCCGTGTTTCAGCTAGTTCCCGAGGTAGCTAAGAAAGATGACAACACAGGTGCTTTTTCAAAAATTCCAAAAGGTGTTGTTTATGCAAAAGACCCTAGAATGTATATTCATTGCAACATAGAGGAATTAAGTGATGAAGAAATTAAAAACATGTATAAGTCTGTCATATGTGACAATTCCAGAAATGTGAAACCTGAGCATAAAATTGTTGAAACCCTAGGATTCACTGAAATCCTCTGCATTCCTGAATTTCCCAAGGAAGTGGTTAGGATAGTTCTGAGCAAGGTACATGGTTCATTCTTTTGGCTTGACTCAGTGCATAAAATTACAAAGGAAGCTGTGAAAGCAGTAACATGGTTACCCTCCACCGATAGCAGACCCGACAAAACCAAGAAGGTCTCCAATGACTTAGTAAGAAACTTAACTGGTGCAAACATCCGACAAGAGATCATTAAGGGTTAATGATGTGACCGATACAAATGTTATATTTGTTAGCATGATTTTAGGTTACAAAGCAACTCATGCTAATAGGCTTAACTCAGTTTCCAGTTTATGCATAAAGAGTGCTTATGACATGGTTAAGGACAATGTAAAAATTGATATCTGTGAATGGTTAAAGGATGAGTTAATTGACAATTTAGCAAAAATCAAGAAGGATAAGAAAGGAACCTTTAGATTTGGAAATTTACTTGTATGCTTAATGCTACATATAACCAAACAGGCTCCTGGTATAGGCAACAAGGATTTTGGATTTGACATACCAGTAGGAAAACAATTATCTGACTTATTCAACAACATGGGTGAAAACAGAGAAAAGAATATCAATGAGTATTTTCAAGCACTAAAGGTCAGAATGAATAAAAGAATCAGACTATCACAGGAAATTGTCAACAAATACAAAGATGATATATGTTTTGTAATAAAAAAGGATGAGATCTGGATGGAAGCAGTTATCCCAAGGACAATCTGGGTAACAGAGATGGGGTATGAAACAGATGACCACATAGTGAAAACTTATGCCAAAGCACTTCTGGAAGCCCCCAATGAACCAAAGGAAGAAGTATTTGGTAGTGCTGAGACCATAGAAAGTCAAATTCAATCTAAGAAAAGAGTGAAAAAGGTTGAGGCATTTGTGAGAAAAGGATCCAGATAATCAAAAGCCATAAAGGAAGATGTATTAAAGAAAACTGGCATAACTGAAGATGAGTTGGCAGCCCAACAACCTGAAACTCATCTATCACCGGTAGGTACTTCGTCAGAAGGAGATATGCCAACAACTTTCAAAAGAGTTGTCAGGAAAAGAGACCCATCACCGGATGTTTTTGATTCTGTTATTTACATTAATTCTTGCATACCGGTATACTGTTACTTTATGTTTTGCATATTCAGTTTTAAGAAAATTTCATTACCGGTCAGATACTGATTCACCCCCCCCTCTCAGTATCTGTGGGAACCCTAACATCTGCTTGCAATAAGTTGTGGGCAGTATGGTTTTCTCTCTATTTGCGTTTATGCATGAATGACTGCAAATTTTGTATCTTGAAACTTTTGAATTAATAGAATGAAAAAACCTTTACCGATAAACATTTGTATCTTGAAACTTTTGAAATTTTGTATTTTGAATGACTATATAGTATATATTTATAAAACTTCAATCAACCATAATCAATGTACAAATAATTAATGGAATGAATTGAAATTTTTTTTTATAGCATTACATAAAAAAGATCACGGTATTAAATTTATTTCCATTGTTTAACAAATAATTGAAATAACGTAGCTCATATACAAAAAGCATTTGAAAGAAATTAATTAATAAAAATGAAATAGAATTATAGAAAGTATTTTTATATCCATTAGACTATAAGAGGCAAACTGAAACAAACTGGAATTTGAAAAATTATCATTAATATTTATTCTTTTGAAATTTACAATTTTTTCATTTGAGACTTGAGTCCCCCAAAAACTTAAAAGCCAAAATGAGTGAGCCACTGGCACTCAGCCTGTTAGGGTTCAAGGACATAGGGAAAAAAACTACAGGGGGGTGGGGCTAGGGCATAGGTAGTGGAATTGTTTACAATTTTGCCCTAAGAATCTGGCCCTCCTTCCATGTAGAATTCTTCAGACAGCATAAGCTGAGAGAATTCTTCAAGCCACAGGTAGTTTGGAAAGTCGTCCAGGAGGAACCATTTCCGGAGGAAGTCCCTGCCAATCCGCGCCCATTTTCTGTGATGCGTCAGCCGCTCCGCTTTCAGGTTTAGGAGAAACGATTGCCTGGCCACTGGCAGTGTTTGGTCAGGTAGGAGAAGCTTGGATAAACCACTTGCCCAAGGGATCCCCACCCCTACTTCTGCAAGAACGACAAGAGTAATGTCATCTCCGAGGAAGTCTTCCTTAAAAACCTTCCTCAATAGCATTAGCATATCCACCTTGTCTCCTCCTAGGTCCAGAAGAGACACTAAGAAGCGGGATGTAAGGTCTGTGTTAACATGGTACCTATTTTTGTTTCGCAGAAATTCTCTACCCAGCACCATCCGCACAACCTCATTGGTGAACGACCCAACCTCCTTGCAGACTGATTGGAGGGTTGGGTCTCTAACGGAGCCTAGAAAGGCCCTCTGGTCCTTTGCAGAAATGCTTCTCAAGCGGATGGGAGTGTCCATCTTGAGAAAATAGATTAACAAATTAAACAACCTGAGCAGTGAGCCTATAAACCTAAAATATCGTGAGCTCCGACGATTTATCTACCGATTGGCAAAGTCTAATTGAAGATGAAAGAAGCAAAGATTGTATATAAATTGTTGAAGCTCTTGATTGTAATAATTACTTCTTTAATAGTATTAATTGCTATTAAAAAATTTAAATCTTTCGTATCTCTGCAAATCTATCCCATAAATGCACTTTTGTGCGAAAATGGAAACAGCTATGAACCAATACCAAATTGGCAAGTATCACATTGGAAGTCACGGGGACAAAGTGGATTGCCGTAAGTGAATAGATATATATTAAATGAACAAAATTATCGATCATGATTTGTGACATTTGATATGTGTCTATTGAATCCAATTCCATTCCGAGCACTTTTTGGTGAGCTATGTTCTCTTTAGAAAATTGGGCCGAAATAAAACTTCAGCCATTGATCTATGATCATCAAACAGTTTAAAATCGTTGATAGATTTTAGGTATGTGTTACCCTTTATGTGTCAAAGAGGTCGTGCTTATTGATACATCGTGCAGATTCTGGACTCAATGTATTATGTGATGTGATGTACTGATGTGATGTGATGTGCCTTGTTTATTAATGGCAATGAATTCATGAAATCGCAAATGAATTATATATTGTACCATAAATAACAAAATATTCGCCAAAACAAATTAAATAATTTTCAAGCGATGGATAAAAATCGCCAATACATTTAAATAATTTTTCCTTCGGAGTAAAAAATTTCACTCATACAATTATATATTTGTTCCTTTTAACAAAAATTATTCGCCTCCCACAATAAATATTTTCCCCATAGAACAAGGTATTATTCGCCAGAAATTTATGGCATTTTCGTACCCTAGAAAAAAAATCGCCAATACAAAATAATTTTTTCCTCATTTAAAAAAAAAATTCGCCATCGATATGAAAATTTCCCCCCGAAAATAATGTTTGATTCACTAGGATTTTACATAGTTGCCCGGGGGGGGGTTTCTTAAAGTTATCCCTGAGTTCTGGTCAAAGAATAGGAATGTCAGCAATGAAGGGAATGACGGTAATAGTACTACAAAACAACAACAACTAATTTTTAATCTATCAAGTCAAATCCCAAGCAATAGCAATCCAGAAAACAATAAAGCCAAGTCCTTTTTCTCCAATCCTCGGAGGAAATTCACAAACATTGGAGAACCTTTAGAATCAGCTCTAAAAAATCTACTTGCCAACAAATTGATTGTTTTACCGGAAGCAAGAAGTTATGAACCATCGGTCAAGCCAAATTGGTGGAATGACAATCATTTTTGCAATTACCATCAAAATAAAGGACACCTAACAAATGATTGTCACAGATTGAAACACCTTATCCAAGATCTAATTGATAATGGAACCATCACAATGGATAGCCATAAGACAAATGAATCACACATAGTTTTCAAAACTCCACTTCTAAATTATGACAAAGGTGAATCGTCCCAATTAAAAGATGACAAAGAAAAAACCAAAGTGAATTACACTTATACATATGATGATGTGGTAAATGTGATCATTGTTAAAGATAATCCATCTTTCGAGCCAATCAATGTTATTACGAGAAGCAAAGCAAAGGTTACCTTTCCAGGTATAGCAAAAGATCCAACATCCACTTCACAACAATACAATCTAGTAGAGCAATTACAAAGAATACCCACTCAAATATCAATTCTGGAACTTCTCAAGGTTTCACCTATGCATAAAGAAATTTTGGAGAAAGCTTTAGTGGAAACAACAGTCTCAAAAGATTTGGATGTAGATCAGTTCCAAAACATGGTAGGACACCTTGTAGCTCCTCATTGCTTGTCATTTTCTGAAAATGATGATGCATCCTTACAACATCCTCACAATGCTCCCTTACATGTTGAAGTCTCCATTAATAAAAATCGTGTTAAACGTGTACTCATAGATGGAGGAGATGGCTTAAATATTTGTGCATTAAGTTTGATAAAAGCTTTGGGATATTCAGAAAATGCAATAGACCCGAAAAAGAAAATAACCATCAAGGCTTATGATGAAGCAAAACGTTCTTCTAAAGGAACTGTTGTATAAGAATAGGACCTATGGAAAGGGATACATTGTGTCAGGTTTTAGATTTGAAGCTCTCTTACAACATTCTTCTAGGACGACCATGGATTCACAAGATGCAAGCAGTTCCTTCTACATATCATCAATGTGTGAAATTTCCTCATGAAGGAAAAGAGATCACTATAATTGTAGATTCTAGTCAATATTGCAATAATTTGAAGCCAACACAAGATACAAGAGTTCCACATTTCAGAGAATCATTATATCCTACCAAAGAAATTCAAGCAAAGTTATGGGAAACTTTTGAAGAAAAACTTAAGTTAAATGATGAAGGAATGGGAAAGTATTCTTTGCATAATTTTCCACTTTCCCCTAAATCATATGGAAAGCCTACAGATATTCAATCAAAGACATCACAAAGATCAAAACACATGTTTAAGGGAATATTTGTTAGTGCTGGAACTCTTGAAGAGGAAAATGAAGACAAGGAAATTCTTGGTTGGTTGTACAAGGATGAAGATAAAACTATAGCAACAACAGCGGAAGTCAATATTCCCATAAAACAATATGGCAAAGGTTATGAAATCATGCAAAAAATGGGACATGAAGGAAAAGGACCAATTGGTAAGCGACATCAACGTATTTCAAAATCTATTTGTCCACACTCACAATCCAAAGAAGATAAATCTAGGCTTGGATATCTAAAATCCAACCAAGGGCAACATAATCACCAACAACAAAAGTGGAAAAAGAAATCAGTTTCTAAAGAAGAAAATTGGCAAGAAAAGCTATGTCAAGCGGCCAAAATAGTAACCAATAAACAAAAGAAGCAAGAAGAACGTGAAAATAAAGAAGAGGAGATTTCCATCAAAGGTAAAGAAAAATCTTGTCAACAAGTTCTGAAAATACAAACAAAAGCAAAATCTGAACAAGATATTCCAGTAGTAGTAAAAATAGAGATGGCAGAAATCAGAGAAATTTTTGCACCATATGACATTCCTGTATGGTATAGTGGAGTAATTTTAAACCAGGATTCAGAAACAGATTCAAATGAGTATGAGTGGGGTCCAAATGTCTTATCTACTACATCAAGTCAAGAACACAATGAAGACCAAGTAGCTATCACAAAAGAAGACTTGTCTATTGCAAAACAAAAGATGAAGTTAGAAAGAAGACAAGAGAAACTCAGAATTTAGAGAAAAGAGGCATATGCAAAAAGGAAAGGGAATGACAAAGACAAAGAAGTAATGCCACAAGAAACACAAACAAGGATAGATCAAGAATCTAAAATTACAAGATTTTCATCAAAAGAGGAACAAGATGTATCTAGATATGGCAGAAACATAGAAGAATTAAGAGATAGTCAAGTTGGATTGACTATTAGTCTAGAAGAAGTTGAGTTTGAAAGGAGACAAAATCTAGCAAAAGAATCCTCTTTATCATGTACACAAGTATGTCAACTCCAAAATGCAAATGAGGTCAATCAAGAAGGAATTTGTAGTATTAAAGATGTGTGTGTTGATATAATCCATTCACTTAAGGGACAAATGTCAATTGAAGAACCACTTGAGTGTGAACTACAAAATGCTAATATTGATTTTGTTAGAACTAATTCGGAAACGCTTGAGAAAGACAATTCTCAAAAACATGTAATCTATGATAGTACCTATTCTATGCCAAGTTATGATCATTATGTCATGAACGTTGAAACGCCTAATGATGACAGTGATTATGATTTACCCCTTCTTCATCCTGAACTAATTGATTGGGATAATTTAGACAACCTCGAGTTGAATGTCTTTTCCAATGATCATGACTTAGCCATGTACCTTAACGTCGTTGAACCCATCCCACCTAAGATATCTTCTATTGCAGAATTCAATGATGTTTCTCGTAGTCAGGAGAATGCCAAACTTTCTAGTCGCAAAAGTGAAATAAAACAAGGAAAGAGACCTATTGTTGAAAACCATTTCATGGCAACATTAGATCAATCAAAAGGGAAAACAAAGGACGTATCTAATGGTGAAAACCTCTTTGAGTCGCCAAAAGATGGAAAGTTTGACATTCTTCCTGCATATTTTCAGGAGAGATTTGCTATCCTGATAGAACCAATAGAAGCAGTAAACATTGGTACATCAAAGGATCCTAAAATAATTCATTATGTTGCCTCATTATCAGAAAAACAAAGGAATGAATACATGGAATTCTTTAAGAAAAGACAAATAAATTTTGCTTGGTCCTATGCAGATATGCCAGGACTTAATCCAGATCTTATCATGCATCATCTTATGTGGATTTAAAAGCAAAACCAGTTAAGCAGAAGCTAAGAAAGATGCATCCACACATTGCTCTTCTTGTAAAAATTGAGCTCAAGAAACTATTAGAAGTAGGTTTCATAAGACCTGTTGCTTATCCAGAAGGGGTTTCAAGTATTGTACCAGTATCAAAACCAGATAAAAGCATAAGGGTCTGTACAGATTTCAGAGATCTAAATAAAGCATGTCCAAAAGATGATTTCCCTCTACCAAACATTGATATCATAGTGGACTTATTAGCAGGACATGATATGTTTTCATTAATGGATGGCTTCTCAGGATATAACCAAATAAGAATCACACCCGAAGATCAAGAGAAGACAACTTTCACCTATGCATAGGGAACATATTGCTGGAATGTTATGCCATTTGGGCTTAAAAATGTAGGAGCGACTTATCAAAGGGCTATGACGACAATTTTCCATGACATGATGCATACATTTATGGAAGATTATTTCGATGACATACTTGCAAAATATCATACAAGACAAGAACATTTGAACATTTTAAGCAAGATTTTTGACAGGCTGGAAAGATATCAAATGAGATTAAATCCAAAGAAATGTGCATTTGGGGTAACCTCTGGAAAGCTTCTTGGGTACATTATATAAACTCGTGGCATTGAAGTAGATCCTGAAAAAGTCAAAGCTATCATGGAGATGGATTCACCTAAGAACATAAGTCAATTGCGATCTTTACAAGGAAGATTGCAATCAATCAGGGGATTTGTTTCTCAGTTGGCAGATAGATGTCTTCCATTCACCCATCTTCTACATAAAAATGTTCCATTCAAATGGGATTTAAAATGTGAAGAAGCTTTCTTGCAAATAAAAGAATATCTTATGAGTCTTCCAGTACTGATATCACCAACCAAAGGGAAGCCATTGTTACTCTATGTCTCAGCAACAAGTGTATCATTAGGCACTCTCCTAGCCCAACGTGATGATGAAGGAAAAGAAAGAGTAGTTTATTAGATTAGTAGAACACTTGTTGGCTATGAATTAAATTATTCCTCAATAGAAAAGACATGTCTAGCAGTTTTATTTGCAACTCAAAAGTTGCGACATTATATGTTGGTTCATTCTGTAAAACTAATAGCAAAGATAGATCCTCTCAAATATTTGTTGAGAAAGTCAACATTGATAGGGAGACTAGCCAAATGGGTTATGATACTGAGTGAATTTGATATAGAGTATGTTGACCGGAAAGCTATCAAGGGACAAGTTATCACTGATCAATTGGCTGATGCACCTTTACAAAATGACATGCCTTTGCACATCGAATTTCCTGATGCAAATATCTTGACAGTAAGTACAAACTTTTGGGAATTGCACTTTGATGGTTCTTATACACAATATGGATCAGGCGCAGGAATCTTTTTTATCACACCTCAAGGACACACAATTCCGAAATCATATAGACTGTGGTTTCCATGCACTAATAATACTATAGAGTATGAAGCATTGGCTATTGGGCTTAAAATGGCTATTGAATGGAATGTCAAAGAAATACATGTCTATGGTGATTCACAACTTATCATCAACCAAGTAAATGATGAATATCAAACAAAGGATGATAAGCTTATGCCATACAAATAGCTGGTAGAGAAGTTTAAAGAACACTTTAAAGAAATATCATTCACCCAGATTCCAAGAAATGAGAATTAAGCAGTGGATGCAATGGCTACAATAGCATCTCTCTTGCAAAATAAGGAGAATCAACAATGTTACGAATTTCTTGTGGAATATATCTTAACCCCTACCATTCAATCCCAGCATACCTACCGAATTTTCCATATATCAAGAACCAATCAATCCTTATATGATCAAACTTATCAGTATTTAAAAGAACATATCCTTCCTCTTGACTTATCTCGTAATCAGAAAAGGAATTTTATCCGCCAGTCCTCTCGCTATACTATAATTTTTGATATCCTATATAGGCGTGGTCTAGATGGTACTTTGTTAAGATGTCTTGAACAAGAAGAATCTGAAAAAGTTCTTGACGAAGTTCATGCAGGTATTTGTGGCACACACTCAAGTGGTTTAACATTGGCTAAGAAACTTCTTCATATGGGTTACTATTGGCCTAATATGGAGAGAGATTCATTCACATATGCTAGAAAATGTAAACAATGTCAGATTCATGGGAATCTCATTCATGCACCAGCCCAAGAGTTATATCCTATAACAAGATCATGGCCATTTTCACAATGGGGCCTTGACTTGGTAGGAAAGATCAATCCCTCATCTTCTAATGGACATAAGTTCATTCTGATTGCTACTGAATATTTTACTAAATGGATTGAAGCGGTGCCTTTAACAACAGTGACAGGAAAACAAATATCATCATTTATTTTGAATTATATAATTTGTCGCTATGGAGTTCCTATGACCATTATCACTGATAATGGAAGACCATTCAAAAGTCAAGATGTGAAGGAGCTATGTGAATAATTTCATATCCAACATAGGTTCTCTACTCCATATTATCCCCATGGAAATGGTCAAGTTGAGGCATCAAAGAAAACTATCTTGAAAATATTGAAGAAAATAGTCAATGAAGCTGGAAAAGACTGGCACATTCAGCTAAATCTTGCTCTTTGGGCATATCGAACTAGCATCCGCACTCCAACGGGGGCAAATCTATATTGTTTGGTCTATGGATTAGAGGCCATATTACTTATAGAAGTAGAGATACCTTCTCTATGAGTATCCTTGCAAGGTCTTATACCAGAAGAAGAACAACGAGTCTCTCGACTCCAGGAATTAGAACTGATTCAGGAATGTCACCAAAATGCAACAGAACATTTGAAAGTATATCAACAAAGAATGGCAAGAAGCTATAATCACAGAGTAAAGTCGTGCATTTTTCAGGTTGGAGATATAGTTCTAAGGGAGAATCCAAGAAATCAGCAAGATCGAGAAAAGAAGGGAAAATTTGAACCAAATTGGCTAGGACCTTTTGTCATAGTAGCAACATATGGATCAGGAGCAGACAAGTTATCTACCCCTGAAGGTGATTGGTTTTATGAACCTATCAATTCTATCCATCTCAAGAAATTCTAAGCTTGAGATATGAAGTTCTGAAAAAATCAACAAAAAGCATATAAAGTCTTAAAAAAATCAAAATATGGAAAAAATGTAATAAATTTAGACTTGGTAAACAGACGCTATCTAAGAAGTAAGTTCCTCCATCTATGAGATCGCTTTGCACACCTATCTACTCCATCCTACCACATCTATCACTTCCATCTATCTTAGTCCATTCCATCTTTCACATCCGTTGCTCTGAACCATTTAGCAAGAAATGTGCAGCTTACCAACAATTATCAATCTTTGACATACTTGTCGTACTCACTGTCTTAGATTTTATCAAAATCAATCATATCTGCATTTGTATCCTGCCATGGTTTAGATCTTGATCAATTCATACATCCATAATAAATTTTTGTTTCCACTGGGGGCAAAATCCTAATTCCTTTTTCTAAGGTGATCTTTTGAGTCTTTGAAAATCCAAAAACATTCGGAAAACTTAGAAAAACCAAAAAACACCTAGGATTTTGAAACAGATAACAAGCAACAAAGCAACAAAAATCAAGGCATTTCATCAACAACTAAATCGTGAAACTCAAAAACTGAAGAATCGATCAGCAAGTAATAAAGGATTATCAAAGATCATTCATTAAGATGATTATATCAGTTAATGACCATAAGAACATGTAAATGACATGCAAGATTTGGTGTTTATATCTTAATTTTATTGCTAATCATGTACTCTATGCAACTCAAGGATGTCCATGAGTAGAGAAGCTATGATGGGGCATGATTATTTTCTTTGATTGTTGTATATGGTTTATCTCTTACTAAAGTATGTACTTGTCTCAGGATATGATCGACAAAAGATCAAGGAAGACGTTCCAAGTCATGCATGAAAGAGGATACTCCTTGTCTGTTCTGCAAGCAATACTTAGGTCAACTTGATCCATTATATCAAGTTGCTTGTATTAACTTGCTATATCAAAATCCATGTACGGAATACTCAGGTCATCTTGAATCATTATATCAAGTTGCTTGTATTTTCTTACAACATTTTAAAGCTCAATGATGAAATCAAAGCACTGTTACAAGATAGCATATGAAGAATGGCAGTACAATTTTTAGTTAGATGATTTTGGATTAGCTCATTATTCATCTCCATTATAAGCATTCATTTTGTCAGTTGCAATTTAAGCATATCATTTCATTAACAGATCAACAGTCATAAATAAAGATTGAGTATACTTGGACAAACAAAAACAATTTGCATTTGATCATTATAGATTCATTCATTTTTAGAATCATTTTAATCATTGTCCTTTTTTCATTTATTTGTATATAAATCATTGCATTAGTTTGCATTCAATTGAGTGCATTTCATTCATCATGTAGTGTATCATCATTATTGTTTGCATTATCATTTCATAAAGATCATTTAGTTGCATCTTTGCACTTAGATTCATAATCATTATAAGCATTATATATAAACTCATAAACATTTCATGTAGATCATTTGCATTTATATCATCATAAAACAAAACCAAATCAATCATTCATTTGCATTTCCATATAGATCATTACAATTGTATTATTTACATATCATTTAAGTTAGTAATCATTTTCATTTACATCCAAGGTCATCAAAATCGAAAATCAAAAAAGCATTTACAATTGCATCATCATATAAATCATCATCATAAAAATAGGAGTAACATGCATATAGAACATCATCCATCTAATCATTGCATCCATATAATCAAAGCATAGAAGCATCATCATCATAAAAATAGAGTAACATGCATATAAGAAAGATCATCATCATATAGAGTCCATGTCTGCATATAAAAATAAAAGTCCAAGTATACAATGATATCAAATAAACAATACAAATGCTCCAAATCAAGTCACGGTTGTCCAGTACCACTACCACCTGACTTTGTATGTCTCTGTGGTTGTGGGCAAGAAGATCCTCCAGATGCCTGTCTCCCATGATCACCACTCCTCTGAGGAGGTCCCATGACCCCACCACTGCTAGTCTCCATCAACACGGTGGTATGATAACTACCTACTCTCTGGCTCTCTGCAACTGCCTCCTCGTATCATCATCGCTAGTGGGAAGTCTCCTTCCCAGCCCGAACCAGTGCTCTAGTAGTGTCAACAGAGAGAGTACCTGATCCAACCTGCTGGATATGATCAAGAAGGCCCTGAGTATCCTACGATCTCCTAACAACTCTATTCCTCTCAAGCATAAGAGTTTGCACCTATGCTAGAAGCTGATCAATTTGTGCTCTAAGATTATCAATGGTCTCCTGCTCTGGTGTGTCCTTCTCTAGAATATCATGCACTGGTGCATCCTGCTCTGGCAAATCCTATTGTGGTACATGAAAACTAATCCCCTCCTCACCACCACCCCGTCCAACTACTAGAATATCAGTCTGAGTAACTCTCTGAACCTGTTGTCTAATAAGGGGAACATGATCCTCAAGATCCTCATCATCTCCACCATGAGTTGTAATGACCCTAGGGTCTGGCTGAATCTGTCCAAAATCAATGCCTCTCCCACAACCCCCATCCATTCCACTCACCCTGCCTCCTCCTGTCAATGGCAACCCTCTTGATTATCTCATCCCTGTCCTGCCATGCTCCCTCCCAATCCAGCCAACATCTCTCCCACCCATAGGACATGCTCTTGCAATCCTGCCAACCGGTCCAAACGGTCCTCCACGAACTCTCAATCGACCTCCCCTCCATCCAGGTCTCCTACCACCACCACCTCCATCCCCACCCTCATCTACATCTCCCCCAGCCTCGTGAGCAGCTTTGAGCTCACGTCTCCATCTACGTCTCCTCACACCTGGATCATTTGAATCATCATCATCATCTCCTAAACTGGGAGGAGGATCTGTTGGATCAGTAATGCGAGGAAATGGATGAGCTAGTATGTACTACGCATACTCTGCAGTAACCCTAGGATCAAGAATGTGCAATCTCATATCATAAGCCACTCTCAGAGTAGCAACAAACTCTGCACAAGCAATCTCAAATGACAAGGAAGGTCCCCAATCTTGCCTATCTTTGTACCGTCGAGCATATATCATCACACCAGTAGGCATAGGCTGGATCATACCAAACTGTCTCAGAATGCGACTAATCAACTGTCGCTCAACAATGTAAGGAGTCCGACCAATGAGATATCTACTTTGCATGATAAATGGTAATGTTCATGCATCATCCATCCATGGCTCACAATCAACATATGGTCTCCATCTTACCCAAGTAATGCTATCTAATGAATCAAGCACCCAACACCAATACTCCATCTTACCTAGTTTATGTTGAGTAAGGATACCTGCATAAAAATATACATATGGTTGCCTCTCTCCATGAACTCTATGATGGATAGGTCAAGTCACAACAATGTGCTCCCAGCACTAGATCTGCAATAGTGTGCATCCTATAGATAAACTAGCACTCTCATCGTACACCACCTGATGAAGATCATGATATAAATGAGCCAACATACAAACACCCCAAGAATATCAAGTCCGATGTTGCATCATACTAAGGAGAATCTCACCCCATCCAACAAAAAAACCTCGTGATCGCCTATCAGGACAAATAAATCCTCCAATCAAACCAGCAAGAATCACAGGAAGAGTCTCGTAATACATCACCATATCCTCCCAGTGGATCTCTCCTCTAGAGATGCTCTCATCAGCAAAAATGACTCTACAAGCCTCTGTCCCAACACGATCTTGAAAATCATATTGCACTAACTCGCTAGTCACTGGGGTGTGCAGAATCCTATAGACATCCTCGAGCGTCACACTAATCTCACCAGTAGGCAAGTGGAAAGTGTTATGCTCACTGTGCCATCTCTCGTATAATGTCGTCAATAATCCTCTATTATGTGTAATCTAAGGCATATACAAAAGATGACATAAACCACAAGCATCTATATGTCTAATCTCAACCTATGTCAGCTCTGGCACTAAATGTTGTACTGTCGGTAATTTCTCCTGACACTGGAGAACATCAAGTTTCTTTTATTTTTCAAGAGAACTCAATCAATCAATCAATTATCTATCTATCAAATCACATTGAATCAATCTACGCTATCAAATCTATCAAATCTAATTGAAGCAACTTAAGCTATCAAATCATTTTAAAACCTATCAATCACGGTTTTCAATCTATTAATCAATCTATCAATCAACAATCTAAGCTATCAAATCTATCAAATCAAATTGAAGCAACTTAAGCTATCAAATCATTTTAAAACCTGTCAATCATGGTTTTCAATCAATCAAGCGATCAATCTATCAATCAACAATCAATCAACAATCAAGCAATCAATCTATCAATCAAACTATCTATCCAACAACATCATGCAATCACTCAATCAAGTCCCTATTCATCATCAATGCATATCAAACACGTTAAATCTAATCATTAAAGTGATTTTTAGCTTTTGCAGTTATCAAAAACATCAATTTTGAGCATTTGTGCTATCCTATTGAGCATGTGCACTAAACTACAGTATATGCGCTAAATCTAAATGCAAATGCGCTAAACAAAACCATATGCGCTATCTTTTTGAACAAATGCGCTAACCCTAAGAGCATATGCACAAAACCAAGCAAAAATGCTAATTTTAGTTGCAAAAATGCAAACAAACAAAGAAAAAGCGTTATCCTATGCATATGTGCTAACATCCTTAACATATGCGCTAATATAATGATCATATGTGCTAATTTGAACAAATGCACTAAACCAAATTGTATATGCGCTAAAACAAACTGCAAATGCACTAAATCAATGTCGAAAAAATTGCAAAAAAATTCAAAAATTCAAAAACACGCCTAAAAACATGAAAGGTCAAACGAAAAGTTGAAAAAAAAGCTTGGGATAAGATACATATCGGATACCCATACTCGGGAGGTAGCTGATATCGTCGAACACACTCAAATCGATGGTTCTCCACAGGAATCACCATTTCACCACCTCGGCAAGAATATTTTCTTCACAAGCTAACAAGGATAACAATGAAATTAAAATTAGCCTTGGTTAATTTTATATTTACTATTTCAAGATTAATTAATGCTATTGAATGGGGCAATTTAATTTGTTTTTTACAAATGAATTTAATTGACAAAACCTTTTATCAATTACCACGAGATCAATCATTCCAACCAAAGTTTTCAACAATTTCACGATTAATCTCCTAAAGGGGCACACAATCAGGATTTTTAATCTTCGCCAAGTGCACTATCGAGACTTGATTTAATCTTTGAAACAATGTTGTCTCGACATCATTTCAAAGAGGGGCAAAATGTATACACATAAAAATGGCTATGAGCAATTAAATAAATATTTAATATTTATTTAATAAGTATTCTTCTATTAAATAGTTAATTTGAAAAGATTAATTTATTTAATTCATTTTTTCGTGTCTTTCTATTAATTAATATTTTATTAATTAATTCATCTATCATATTCTTCTAATTAATTAAATATCTAATATTTAATTATCCTTCTAACCAAGTCAATTAAATATCTAATATTTAATTATCCTTCTAACCAAGTCACTTAAATATCTAATATTTAATTATCCTTCTAACCAAGTTAATTGAATATCTAAATATTTAATTATCTCCTCCAAACAATTAAATATCCAATATTTAATAGTTATTCTCCTATCCTATAGTCTCAAATATTAAATAATTATAAATTATTTAATCCCTTATCCAACTCACCCTCCATCTCCACTTCATCTTCCCTTTGCCAACTCATCAAACATGTGGCTAAGGAAATTAATATTTCTTAAATATTAATTCATCATTTATCTTCAACCACCAAATTTAATGAATATTGTGTGCGTACACATATTTCTTAACCTCCTTCTATATTCTCTCCAACACCCCCTACATCTTAGGAAGGACTTGAGTCCACTTGTCCTATCATGCCTAAATCTTTTCCAAACATCCCTAGATTCCCTCAATCGGCAACCTAGTCAAGGTGAGATGAGTGACACTTGTCTTCTCCTTCCCCCTTTCTCTCAACCTTCACCTTTGCTCACAGCCATCCAAATCTGCAGATTTGATCATGACCATTGATCTAAGCCACATCATCTCATCCTCTCAAGGTCTATAAAATCAAGAGCTTCAGTTGAGAGAGAGTTAGACTTCAAGAGACTTCAAGAGACTTCAAATGCATTTTCAAGCAAATCATTTGTATCTGTGAGTTTTAATCTTGAAGCAAAATAGCATAATCATTTAGCATAATCATTTTAGCATAATCATGTAGTATTGCATATTATAGCATCAGTTAACTACAAGTTATCGGTCCATTCTTCATATGCAATCTTGGAAGATATCAGTGCATTGTCTGAGAGCACACCATCTGCAACCAGGAATAGTGGAGTTAGGGCACAATGAGACATAAACCATGAAGGTAATATTAGTATTTTATTTCATATGTATTTCATGTAGTTTCATTGGTTGAGTTTGGATTTCCTGTAGCATTTCCATTTGTATTTTTTGAAACTAACTTGTTGCAGGTAGCATTCTGAGGATGAAATTCAAGTTGACATAGTTGTAAGAGATATGCGAGTTCGATCATACTAGTCTTGAACAAATTCTTTAAAATATTTAAAATTTCCAAGAGAATGAGAATAACAATGATGAAAAAGACAATCTCATCACCTTCTTTATTCTTATTATTATTTTTTATGAAAGGAAATATCACATTCTTATCATACTTCAATCTCTGAAAGATTCTTGTAGCTAATTTTTCTTAATTGTCAATATGGCTAGGTCTTATCTCTTAAGATGTGGGACAAGGTGTGCTAGTGGAAGGAGAAGGATTGTTTTCTTGAGGCAAAAGAGTTGGTAAAGAAGGAGGAGGATTATTTGATATAGAAGCATATTTGGATGGGCAATAGTTTCTAAGAATTTGAACCTTGTGAGAATGCTCCATAGATGTTTGTGAATTGGTATATCCTAGGCCTTCCTTAGTAAATTGTGTAGGAGGGTCTACAAAGATCTTAATTCCTAGTCCTTGTCCTCTGTAACCTTGTTTTGAAATAATTTCATATCCAACTTCATAAGATGTTCTCAATTGTGAAGGAGAAGGGATTTCATTATGAATTTCTTCAAAAATTGTAGTGTAATGACACATAGAAGGATCAAAGGGATAATTATATGAAGAAGGGATATCCATTGTAGGGAGATTCTCCTTTCTATCATTGTTATTCATGTCCTCTTTGGTTGGTTGGAAAGAAGGGTCCTTTTCATCTAAAGCTTCATTTTTTCTTAATGTTATGTGAGGAGATAGATCATGATTAAAATTCATAACATCATCTTGCCTACAAATATGTTGATGATTAAGATAAACCCTTTAATAATAAGGAGGATCTAGAGAGATTCATACACCAACATTTTGATCTCGTCCCCTTGCACTAGAGCATGTATATGAGAATAAGATGGTTTCATGTTTCCCTTCAATGCTTTCTTTCTATTAGAGAGATTATTGATAGGATTATTAATTCTTTCATCATTCTCATGAGATATCCTAGGAGCGGTACAAGTGTTAGCCATTTCAATGTCATCTGTAAGATTATAATTATCTACGAAAGCTTTTATGCGATCTACATATGTAATGCATTTTCTCAAGAATCGCATCATAAAACAAAATACAACATGGATAAAATCTTTAGATACTATTTTCAAGTAGGAAATATCTTTTAAATTCTAATGATGTCATATGAAAAAGTACTATGAATGATTTAAGAACTAAAGTGAAAGAAACCATTATCCAACAAATGATTTTGATAAATATAACTAAGAAACAATGTAATCATATGTGAAATAGCATGCCAATTAGAATTATTATATTACATTATGAAACACCCCAAATCAGATCTAAAAACACAATTGAAAAATTATGCAATCCACAAGTCAATTTTAGAAGAATAAATTAGGGTTTTTATGAATTTAAACTCTAAATTTATGTAATTCAATTGCATATATGAGTACAAATATTAATGCTTAAGTGCATACCAATCATATCTGAGACAATGAATCATAAATAAGCATGAAATAAGTTGGGTTCACCAAAATCTAATGGTGAACTAGCAACTCAAATGAATGTGGCTATGTGTGCACAAGCAATATGTTTCATAAATGAATGAAAATATGAATCAATTGCATGCATATGAATCAAATCTGAAAATGAAAACCAAAATTATTATAAGCACGAGGGTCATGTTTACCAAAATGTAATGGTGAACTAGCTATCCAAATGAATGTGACTACGAGTGCACAAGCTATATGTTTTAGAAATGATTGAAAATATGAATCAATTACATGCATATGAATCAAATCTGAAAATGAAAATTAGAAGTGTTATAAGCATGAGAATCGGGTTCACCAAAATCTAATGGAGTGATTTGGAAATTAGGGTTTCACCAATTAAGCTAATAAAACCACTAATCTCATCAAATCAACCATATATTAAGGGCGGGGGAATTTAATAGATCTAGCCACAATTCAATTAGGAAAATGGTTGAGATGTCAATTAAATTTACCTATTGGCTATCTCCCATTTTAGAGTTGAAACTAGATGTGAATTGTAAGGTTTAGGGTAAATTAATAGATAATTGAAGTGAATCAGAAGTAATAGAGAACTATAGATATCAGACAAAACCACTGACATGGATTTGAGCAGAAGGATGGGTTCAAAACCTATTATTGAAAGTCTGGGTTTAATTGTCAAGACCGTGGTATTAGGTTGTCCTAGTCTTGTAACTATTTGACAGGCAAGTGGGATCGTTTCCAGATCAAGGAGATGCATTGGATCCACTATCGAAAGATTGGGTAAAATTCTCAAGATTGTGGTGGTATGTCGCCTTGGTCCTCCACTTTTCATTCCTTCAAAATCTAAATCTGTTTCTCATCGTCAATTCTGCTAGAATCTTTGGCCATGACTTCTAAATTAGTTTCCTCAGATCTACAATGGTTAGTAAGAATATTTATTATGCAATGCTCTTTAGATGTGATTAGGAGTGTTGAATGCAATAACATGGCAAACACATGAACATGAATGACCTAATCAAACACACATGCTTGCATGAATATTGATGTGACTTTGCTTCATGAGATGAAATTTTTTCTTGAATGCTTGAGAATGTTGGATGATGAATGCTTGAAAAATGCACAAATGATGGGGTATGTGTGTTATCAATTGCTTCTCTAGGTCTAAAGTAAATTGATAGGATGTCCTTATATAGGGCTCCCTCGGTAAACTACTAATTAGGAAAACCTTTGACAATCATATTGATGCATAGGGAACAAAATATATTAGGGAGGGGGAGAGCCCACTCATATTTAAAATAGGTCCTTGTTAAGGAGGACTAAGGCACCATGGCGCCATGGTCTAAACAGGGGCACAACAATGCCCTTGTCCTCCAAAAGTAGGACAATGAGCCACCAAATAAAGGGGATGTAATCCTAGGATGGGCTCCACTCATGCATGTATACAAGTGAAATAAAGTTCAGAGTAAAAGGGAGGAAAAACGGACCTAGAGGGAATGGAGATAGGACATGCTAAAGTAGGAGCACAAATATGAGGTGTGAATTGTTGGTTGCAATTTATGATGCTACACATACTATTCATTAGCCAAACATCATTCCATTACATAGGTTGTTGGAAGTTGTGTTATTTATTTCTTGGTTTATTTATTGAGGTATCTTGTCCACTAATGACCAAAAGATTATGAAGGAAATTTTTTTTTATCTTACTCTTGAATCACAACTAACATTAAAATATTATATCTTTCAAAATATACCCAAAATATGTAAAGTAGTCTAAGCTATATGAAATCCTTGAGAATTATAGATAATGCCATTTAATAGAAATTCAATGGTAAGAAGTAGAATAAGCCATCTTGTTAGAGAGAGGAAAAATTGTGAATAGATTATCCACCGTTTTCTTTCTATTAAAGCTCTTCCCATAGTATTGTAGAGTGCCATTTGGTATATCAATCCACTTAGATTTATAGCTTCAATTTTGCAAATAACAAACTAGTGTATGCAACTAATTTTCCTATTGAAAAGATGATGGAAACAAATGAGATGTACTTTATTAAAATATTCAAACCTAGTATGTGTTTTATTGAACACATCTAATGTCAAAGTACATAGGAAGCTTTTTGATGAATAGAATTCACGATGATTAGGTAAAGACAACTCCAAAGAGGTTTCCAAAAAGGGTTTCTCACACAAAGGACAATATTTCAAATAATTGAACTTGATATCAAACTCAATTTCCCCAAGATTTGACTTTTGATGAATACATAAGACAAGAAAACTATTTGAAATAAAGAATTTTAATATAGATTTGATGAATGATGGTGGATAAAGCTTACATCCTAGACACAATTTTTCTTTAGTCCAAACCTATGCTATGATTTATATTTATATTAACTAATATATGATCTAAATGATATGAATCAACATGGAGTACACTAGAAAAAATATTAGACAAACCAATCAATATCACATTCCCTAGTGTTGTACCTTTCTTACTGAATCATAAAATGCCATAAAAATTATAGAAAAATAATATTCGACCATTGGAGATACATTCTTTAGGTCCATTTCTTGGTTTTCTGATTTTATTTATGAAATTCTTTTGGCCCTTTCCTACCCAAGGTGGGTATTTGTAAAAAACCTGTCCCCCCCCACCCCCCAATTATAGGTTTTTTGCCTCAACTAGTTACTCAGTTTAGAAATGTTGTCCCTTTCTTACTAAATAATAGAATGCCATAAAAATTATAGAAACAATATATTGGACATTGGATATTCATTATTTAGGTCCATTTCTTGGTTTTTCAGATTTTATTTATGAAAAAAAATTGGCCCTTTCTTACCCAAGGTGGGTATTTGTAAAAACCATGACCCCATGCCCCCCAATTATGGGTTTTTTGCATCAACTAATTTCTTAGTTTAGAAATGTTTGAAGGGTTGAACATACAAATGTCACCATTATGCATATGGATGTGAGATCCCTAATCTCACCGGCTCTTGGTATAGACATACCATAGATTATTGAAATTGAACTTGGAGATGAGTCTCTGTTGTGTGGAATTGAAATTATTAGTTGTTTGAATGCATGCTTCCTTTGGGAAGAAGGGAACCAAAGAAATAATTATCCATTATTAAGAAGAATGTGGGTAACCCTAGATCATTCTAAAGAGATGTTGATAAAGTTCTATCTTGTGATAATAAAATTGGAAACTAAAATGTTGGTAATTCTCCTTCTGAGAAGGTAATCGATCCCCCAACTTTAGATAAATCCTTAACTTGTAATTTGTCTCCCCCTTATTATTTTCATTAAATCTATTTCAAATCACATTCATTCTATGTGAATAATTTTTTTGCCTCCTCTAAGGTTGTTTCTCGTCTTGATGGGGATGATTTGTCAAGGCTTGAGTCTAGTATCTTTCAAAGGGATTTCACTAATTATGCACAAGGGACTTCTCCTTCGGGTTCATAGCTAGGTGCTTCTATTCTAACCTCCTCTCATCCCCCCTCTTTGTTCATTGGTCTTAAAAAGATTACTCAAGTCCTTATAATTGATGAGATCTAATCAAGGATTTAGAAGGTGAAGGAAGATAAGAAATTCAATATTTTAAATTTAGGGAAAGAAAAAAAAAGAATGTTAGAGAAAATCTCTTAATAAACTAACAAAGTTTGTTGAATGGGGCCAAAATGAAAACCACACTCCCAATTTATGCAATACCTCTGTCACATTTTCTAATGGATCTATGGGTGATGGATTAACCCCTCAACAGTGGTTTTCAATAGTAATTTTGTTAAAAATGATCTGGATTGTAATTCTTTTAGCAATAAGGTTTTGTGTGTTAATGCTCCTCCTTCTACTTGCACTTTTAATTTGGAGTTGCTCATTTATAATCCTCAGCAAGTTATTATTGTCCTGGACTTAGCAATGGACAAGGTCCAATGTAGGAATTCCAAGAAGGAAAAGGAATAGAGAATAAGGGATACAAATCAAGTGGTAACTAATTATCTCAATAGCAATGGCAATTAGAAATCTTATTATTATAAGAATCTCTCATTGGATAACTCCACCCTTAATCCTTTTGTGAATGATATGTCCTTGGAGACACATGGTGTTAGGATAAAGGTTCCATCTACCTTGTAAATCCTATGACATGGTTCCAACATCATTGGAAAGTTTCCTAAGGAACTTATGATGCATTGGGAAAATAATTTGTAATATTTAATTCTACCATTGACTGTAATACATTCCAAAGGGGTGATGGGCTACACTAGCAACGGTTAAAGTGGGTTGTGAACACAAATATTTAATATTATTTTAGCCAACCATGGATGTCTAGAATAAGATATTCAGTTACTTAAGAAAGTGAAAAAAGAGTGACCTATGGGCTTCTCCAAGTGGGAGTATGGAAGAGGTAACAAATGTCTCTTGGTTTTCGATCATTTATTAGATGTAATGTAATATTAATCTTGCAAGTATAGGTGTTCATGTTGGAGGGAAGACAATGGAAGCTAAATCGATGTCTTTTCAAGTTTCGTCAAATAATTTCAAGGGTTGTGGTTGTGAGTAATGAAGAGTCTTCTTTGAGAACTTTTATTAGTGGTTTTGGAGCTCTTTCCATTCTATAAATTTAGCCTTTGAGTGTAGATTTTATGTGTAACAAAATAGAGAATAGTTGAATGTAGTTTTTTCTGCAGGAATGAAGGATGGATGGGAGGCATAAGAGGTTGTTCACATCTACATAGGTACTAC
This sequence comes from Cryptomeria japonica, assembly GCF_030272615.1. Lineage (NCBI taxonomy): Eukaryota > Viridiplantae > Streptophyta > Pinopsida > Cupressales > Cupressaceae > Cryptomeria > Cryptomeria japonica. The sequence goes on from NC_081411.1 coordinate 676,016,125, forward strand.
TATGGTGGAGAAAAAGAGAAGAATGGAAGTGATTGTATTGTAAGTACTTTTATTATTGTTAATACAATCTTGTCCTCTCTTCTTGGTGGAGTTTTTTTTCCCGCAAGAGTTTCTCCACACAATACCTATGTTATGTGTGGATGTTATATTGATGATTTATTCCCTATTGTTGTTATCTTATGATAATGTTAATTATTATTATTTCTATTATAAGTTCACATAAGATAGGTTTGTTAAGAATGGTTAATAGGCTGGTTTTTGACATCATATAGAAGAAGGATCTAATTATGGCTTTTCCACAATTAAGGAAACTTAATTTTCAGATATTCATATAAGTTTTAGATTTCATGTTGCTGCTATCCAAGCCTTTAATCTCATCCTTTGAATAGTTTATGGCATAGAGATTTATCTTCACAATCTTTGGTATTGAACCTATTTATTTCCTAACATTTTCTATTAGAGCTGAAGATTATTAGTTTTGGGCATTCTTCTATTTTTTGGTTTCTTACCTTGGAAATTTTGTGGGAATCATTTACAAGGAATCAAAGGTTTTTGGAAGGATTTTGGGGGTATAATGAATGTTATGTGAGTTAACTCTATTTTGCGAATTTGTGAGATTAGAAACCATGGATATTATCAATGTGATCTCTATTGTGCATTTGAATATTGTTGTCCTCGATTTCAGCACGGCCAAAATCGTGAGGCAACCCTACAAAACTAGTATGTTTTGTACCTTACAACCTTTAGGAGAGCTTGATTGACTCCGTCGGTTAGCTCATTTAGCTTTTCGCTTTTCATTTTTATTGTTTTTTGAGTTTTTAAGATTTGCAATTTTTCCTACAGGTCGAACTTTAAAGTCCGACCTGCAGGGTTCCTTCTTTTCAAAGGTAATTGCACATCGGACATTAAAGTCCGATGTGCAAAGGTTTGATTTTATCCCTATAGATCGGACTTTAAAGTCCGGCCTGCAGGTAAACCTTCTCCTGCAGTTCGGACTTTAAAGTTCGATCTGCAGGTCTTTCGGTGGTCAAAAGTTGCATGTCAGACTTTAAAGTCCAACTTGCAAGGGTTTTATTCCTGCATGTCGGACTTTAAATCCGACATGCACTGCGTGATTGGTAATTAATGGTCTCATTTATTGCTAATTTAGGAGATTATTTATTAAATTTTGGAGATTATTTCTTCATTCTCATTTGTGAATTCTCCTCTGTGTGTGCCCTCCTCCTTTCTCCTCCGTTTTCGCTCGCTGGCCTTGCGGATTTGTTGAATCTCCACCAATTTTTTTGTTCACCACGGTGGATTGAGGTAGGTTTTGTTTTATTTTTATTTGTTCCTTTCTTTCATCTTCCCCTACGTCGTGTTTTTTTTTCCTGCATGATTTTCTCTTTGGGTTTTCTATTAGTTGGAGGCATATCGGACATTAAAATCCAATTGTTCTTCAAATCTGCCGATCCGCAAAATGTGTGAAGATCTCTTTGCTTTTTCTTTTTCCCAGCCTGAATGATGGATTTTAAAACCCGATCCACAGGTTGTGTGCGGAGATCTCTCCGCATATCGAACTTTAAAGTCCGATATGCGGGAGGGTAAACCTTGCATATCAGACTTTAAAGTCCGATATGCGAGGGGAGATTGTTTGATTGACATGTCGGGTTTTAAAACCCAACATGTCAATTGGTTTCTCTTCCCCAGCACATCGGACTTTAAAGTCCGATGTGCTGGTCTTTTTGCAATGTTCTACACTTGCACATCAGACTTTAAAGTCTGATGTGCTAATGGTTTTTCCCAACTTGCACATCGGACTTTATAGTCCGATGTGTCGATGATATTTCCCCAACTTGCACATCGGACTTTAAAGTCCGATATGCAAGAAAAGATGTTTTATCTTTGTACATCAGATTTTAAAGTCCGATGTGCAAATTTTGACTCCTAAGGTGCAGATCAGACTTTTTCCCCGACCTGCTATTTTTGACACTTTTGCTCCCAAGCCTGTTCTGAGTCCGATTTTTTGATCTGATTGATAAAATTTGGTGTTATTGATGATGATAACTATCGAAGAAGATAATCCTCAATGTTGAATGCAGTCATTTGCAAATGTCAAAACCCTCTCACGACAAATCAGAGCCTTCTTCAAGTCAATTGGAATCTTCTCCGGGTAAAACATCAGCAAAAAAGATGAAGTACAAGTATGATAAGTACTTGAATTTGTACCCAAAAATTTCAGTGGATTCAAACATCAAGGAGATCAAAGATACAGAAATTGGACATGTCAATATGCAAGAGTTTATTGATTGAATTGAGAAAGTTCCTGCCCGCCTAAAGAACCTGATCAAATCCAAGTTGCATAAATATGATTCCTTCCCAGTTGCAGCTCATGATTCGGATTGTGTACTTGCAGTAGCAGATCACTTCAATCCGAATACAATACGGGTTAGGGATGCTGATAAAAATGTGATCATGACTCTAGATAGTGTTTTCTTCAATAGTGTTTTCAAAGGTTCTCCAGTTGAGGAAGTAGCTGATATTTCTCAAGAAAGTGCTCAAGAGTACTATGAGAAAAATGAGGTCAAATGCAAGAAAGTGATAAATATTATGTACCTCTCTGCTACCAGAAATTCTACCACCTCACAATGGCCCAAGTATTTTCATAAGAGTGACTTCAATGAGGAGTACAATGACATGGTCACCATGTTATCAAGAGTGAAGGGTTTAAAGGACTCTCACTACTTTCAAAGTTGGATGTGTTATTACATAAATATAATCAGGAAAGGGGCTGCTAGGATTGATTGGGGTGAGAAGATTAGTGATGCACTCTACGCACAGTTGAAAGAAGTCAAAGTGACATTGAAATTTTATATGACTTCTTACCAAGTTTATGCAGTTGCTTCCATGAGGCAATATCCAAGTTTGTCTACTAAAGGTGATAGGAGATTAATGCCTATCTAGGAATACTATGATCAACTCACAATCAAGAATCAAGGTAGCCATTTTAGAAGAGTTAATGATGCCTTCTTTGATGTGTGGAAGTGCATGTTTGATAAAAGCCTGTAGAAGAAAATATTATCAGAGGCTGCATATAACAGGGTGTCTCATTTTGGATGTGTTTTTCTTCAGTTCCCAACATTCACTTACATCCGGATCGGATGTTTCTCAGGTGAACCCTTCATTCTACCAAGGTATCCTTTTGATAAGATCATTCTCATGGAGTTGTTTCGGCAACTAATCTATGTGCATGAAAAGCGATCGCAAGCACATAAGACTGGGTTGAATTTCCCAGAATCTATTGGCAAACCTACTCAGTTCAAACTAACCCCAAAGCCAAGAACATGGAGGAAGAAATGCAATGGAATACTATGAGAAGATTCAAGGCATGAATAATGTTGATTTTTATGGCATGAAGAACAAGCTCAAGAGGAGTTATACCCATGTCTATAGGCTTGAGGATGTATGGGCGGACTGCAAAGATGAAGAAGATGTAAGAAGGATGGATTTCAGTCATCTTACCCTGGAACAGATTGAAAACTTAGATTTGGTAAAAATCCCAATGACCATGGAAGACACTAATGACATAATAGACCTAGTCTATTATGAAAAGAAGATTGTTGACTCTCCACTTCCACCGGTGCAATGGTCAAAAAAGGAAAGTAAGTCTGTCACTCAAAGAATCTCTCCTATTTTGGTAAACATCAATGCATGGTTGTTAAAAAAGAATCTTAGAATGAAACAATTTCCTGCTAGTTCTAGAGATGACAATACTAGTGATGGCCTAGTTGGTAAGACAGCTACGACTGAAACAAGAACCAAGGGAAAAGCATATTCACAAGAATTATCCTCGGCCCCTGCAACACAATCCAAGGGGAAAGGACCCAAAATCAAGTTCACAATTAAAGGGTCCAAGAAAGCTGAATCATCTTCAACAGCACAGGAGACAGCCATGAAGGAACCAGAACAACAGACTACTAGAGATACTAGAAAAGAGAAAGAGACAAAAGAAGGTGAAATTCCTCAACAAGAGGAAGCACAGGTTGAAGAAACATCACATCTTGGTGAAGTTAATGTTCCAGCCTTCACAGACACCAACTCATTCAGGAGTGATTATCCATTTCATCGATTTTGATTCTGATCAAGAAGAAGAGGAATTTGATGATGAAGACCTAGGCGTGGGCATGACTCAGTTAGAGACCGCTCAACAATTTTTCACATTATCCAACTTTTCCACCCAGGATGATATTCCTTCAACCACCATTGAATCTTCAATGTTAGAGTTTCCTGAAGCTATGGAGCAAGCATTTGCAGAACAACAAATGATTACTTTACCTTCCATGGTGGTTATAACAAAAATTCCATCTCTGGTAAGTACTGAAGCTATTTATACCACGACGGTCATAACGGAAATTCCACCTCTAGTTACTACTCAAATTATTTCCACTGCACCTTCCACTCTCTCCTTTGTGGCCATAACTGAAGAAGGGCCAGCATCAGCGGCTGTTACTACATCAGGAGGTATATCACTGGATACTTCAGCATTGATATCAATAACAATATCTACAACTGCTGCCAATTCAAGCCAATATGCTCCTAAAATACCAAGTGAGACTCAGCAAGAAGCTACTACTCCACCGGCCAATCCTGAATTACCACCTTGGATAGAGGTGGTAGCACCTAAGAGGAAGAAATAGGTGATTTTGCCTGATGAGTTTGACTTTGAGCAGTTGGTTCCTCCAAAGCCCAAGGGAACAAAGAAGTTGAAGACTATTTCTCGGGTGTTAGTAGACCCGACCTCTAAAAGGAAGTATGTTGAGGTCGTGATGCCATCATCGGATAAGCATAAAGATGATATACAACCTGAGGATTACATCATGCAAACTGTAGAGCTTGGGGAGGAGATGCATGAGAGTGTTAAGATGGATTCTCAGACGGCTTTAAACTCTTTGTTACAGAGACTTGACCAGGAGAGGGATGAGAAGAATGAATTAAAATTGAAATGTGAACAATTGACTAATGTTCTTCTGAAAGTTACCCAATCCTCCCAGGAAGTTGAGCCCATAGGATCCTCAATGGACATTGAAGCTCTCAATAAAATTGAATATGTAGGAGCCAAGGGTTGAGTGGTGGACGAGTGGATTGCACGGGTGAAGTCAGAAGGGTCTCATCTCCTAAGTTCAACAGTTGGGTTATTGACGGATTTTGAAGTGATCCAAAGTCATATGCAAAGTGTCAAAACTTCATTATCTCAGGAGATTGAAAATATTGAGAAAAGTACAACCCTTTGGAGAAAAATGGAGGACTTTAGAATAGACATCCTCGTTGAAAATAAAGTGGTTCCTTCAAGGGAAAAATATATCCAAATCTTGTCGCTATTGTCTTATAGGAAAGAGACAATAAGGTTGATGATAGCAGAGATGGATTGAGAACAGAAGGAAGGTGATGATGAGATTGATCTCATTTCTACCAGGATTGTTGACCTTCCTTGTTATTTGTATGATGACAATCAGAATCTTAGTACTAGTGATGCCATCACACATGAATTTTTGTCCTTGATGGATCACTGCACGGGACAGGACTTCTCACTTGGTGCATTCAATAAGTTACTAGAGATCCAAGTTAGTTTTGAGGTCCTCACATCCATGTTGAAGGATGGGAAAAAGAAATATGTAGAGGCTGAGGATACGATCTCCCGTGTTTGTGTGATCACAGATTCTACCTAGATGTCGAACCAAGCAGAGATGGAGGCCATCCTGACTAGGTTCGAGGAATTCCACAAATCAAACGAGGAGAAAAATGAATAAAGTGTTCGTTTTTGGCATTTTCTTTCCATGTAGTTGCATTGTTAGATGTTGCAAGTTTTCTCGTAGTTGCATGATTTCTTTATGTTGTAGTTGTAGTCAAGTGGGACTATGCAGTTGAATTAGTCGACTGTGTCCACATTTTTCTACACTTTTCTTATATATAAGGGTACCCTCATTTGTATATTTTTTGGATCTTGATTATGCTAAGCAAAACTCTGCCAAATTTTTGCCTCAACTAAGACTTTGAGCTTTTGTTGTGAAAATATGATCAAGCAAATAAAGAAAGCGATTTTATTTGATCCCAAACTTTGTGTTGTGTTTAAAAAATTTGCTTATATGAGTTGATGTTCTTACGTTCATGACTTATATATGTTCTTGAATTTCTTGATATAGGAAGTATTGTTACGTGGATTAAAGAGCTCTTGAATTGTGAAAGTAGACTTTGTGCTCCTTGAATATTTGAGAAATTTTTTATTGTTAAGTGATTAGTAGTAGGCTCTGTATTGCTACTATTATTTGTAGTTTTTAGGATTAAGGAATTATACTTGAGGACTTTGAGCTACAAGTTGAATTCCTTATCATTGTGATAATTAGTTTAGTTAGTGTTATATTCAAGAAAGACTTTGTGCTTCTTGTTTATAAAATCTTGATATAGTTTGTTGGATAAATTCGTTAATTTTTTTAAGTATCGAAGTGATGGGGAAATTGTAACAAAGTGAAGGGAGAATACATTAACTCTGAAAAAAGAGAGTTATATGCCCAACACTAACCTGTAGATTTTAATTTCTTATTAATTAGAGAAGAGATTTCAAAGGGAACATCCCCTTGATGAGAGCAGAGATTAATTTCTCAATATAGCTATGAGTGAATCATATATTTTGTCATTGGTATGCTAGTGACAAAGTATTCACCCAATAAATCTCATGTTTATGGATCTTCTTGGAGTTGGTTATGGTTTGGTAACTTGGAGCTCTTGTTTGATAATATGTGTATCCTCTTGTTTGGTGGTTTTGCTCCTTTACATTGTGGTCATGTGTAGTGACAAGGTGTTCATGTTGGATGACTATGGACATCTTGGTCACATTGAGATACATCAACTATTTGGACTACAGAATGGAGTGTTTATGTTGGGTTCATGGTTTTAACCCATGGCTACATGAAAGCACTATAAGATAAGCCACTGACCTCTTTGAGAGTTGTGGAGATAATATGTTTCATATGGTTTAAGATTCTAGACAAATTTCCTTTTCCTTTCTTGGGTTGCAGTGATCTCTTCTTTTTAGTTGTTGGGTTTTGTAGATTTGTTGTATTTCCATTGTTCAGATTACATGTATAATGCGAATGCTTGGATGTTTAAATGGATTTCATTTTTACAGAGATGGTTTTGTAGTTTTTACATGTTAACTAAAATCTATGGTATGTAGATCTGTGGTATGAATGGCTTCATGGTATTCTGAATGGAGACAATTACAAGTTTGTATGGTTGCATGGAAACTTCTTATTGATCTATGAGTACTCCTATGTGGGTTTATTTGGAAAATCGGGTCTAGCCTTGATTCTTGTGTTTGAGTCTTGGAAATACAAATGCCTGATTATCTTTGTCATTTATTATACTAATGTGAGGTTGAATCTTTCAGTTATTTCAGATTGGAGCATTGATTATGTATTTCTCCTTTGAGATTTTGTATATGTGTTGATCTTGTAGATTGTCTAATGAGGATTTGGTTTGGTAGGCCCTTGTTGTTGGTCACCATTATTACATTGGTATTTTGATTATAGTGATATAAAGATTATCTGGAGTACCTAATATAGTTGATCATTTGAATCTTAGCAATAGATTATGGTGCATGAGAATCTCTATTCACTTTTAGTGGATTTTTTTGGTAATGATGTTCATGGTACAATGTATTACTCAGTATCACATTCAATGGGAGCTTTATGCTGTCACATAATGTGTTCTATCTTCTTTGTTTCAAGATTTTGGTTCTAAGTTGTTGTGGTTGCAGTGTATTGTGAGCCATGGACAATCTTTGATTATAAGATGATGATATTTTTCAATGGGTGTTGGTGTCATGTGGAGCTCTTTGGTTCTACCTTAATATTATAGTGAGAGTTTGACATTTTTGGTTCTATTGACAAAGGATGTGTGGTTGTATCTTCTTGGTTTGAAGATAGTGGTTTGACTCTTCTTTTTGGGATCTCTTGGTTGTGTTCTTTGATCGTGTTTGGAAATGATTATAAGATGGATGATCTTTTGCAATGGGTGTTGGTGTCATGTGGAGCTCTTTGATTCTGCCTTCATATTATAGTGAGATTTTGACATTTTTGGTTCTATTGACAAAGGATGTGTGGTTGTATCTTCTTGGTTTGAAGATAGTGGTTTGACTCTTCTTTTTGGGATCTCTTGGTTGTGTTCTTTGATCGTGTTTGGAAATGATTATAAGATGGATGATCTTTTGCAATGGGTGTTGGTGTCATGTGGAGCTCTTTGATTCTGCCTTCATATTATAGTGAGATTTTGACATTTTTGGTTCTATTGACAAAGGATGTGCAGTTGTATCTTCTTGGTTTGAAAATTGTGGTTTGACTCTTCTTTTTGGGATCTCTTGGTTGTGTTCTTTGATCATGTTTGGAAATTATGTGAATTTGTCATTTGATGATGGATGGTTATGGTGACATCTTGGTGTCATGGAGGGCTCTTTAGTCTTTGGTGAGGTGTTGTTATTTCTCTTTGGTTTTGATTATTAATCATTTTCTAGGAGCTTCAGGATGGATCGCATTTGAAGTTAGCTTGGATTGATTGTTTATGCTCATGGAGACTAGAGAGACTTCGGTGAGGCTATGAGATCTCATACTTTTTGGGATTTTGCGTTGAGATGGTGACTCTTTGATGATGATTTTGTGTTTGTTTGATCTACCTTTGGTATGCATTTTTTACACCTATTGCTACCATGTTTCATGTGATTGAGTGTTAGATGTTGATATCCTTTCATATGGGAATGGTGAAGGAGATCTTACATTAAATGGCTTGGTACATGTTAGTGTGGGACAAGGATATGGTTTGATTTGTAGGTTCTCTCTTTGGTCTTTTTTTCTTCCTAGATGTTGGTATAAACATGGTTGAGTGTAAAGAACTTAGGAGAGCAATGGAGACTGATGGTGAGAGATATATTGCACCTTTTTTGGTTGCTAGATTTGTAGGTCATGTATGTTTCCTTGACACTATGTGATAGAGGAGTTAGCCACATATTCTATGTGATGTATTATAGATAGACTTCATATGCTTTGATCTTTTTTAGATTTGACATTGCTAGTGAAATGGGAGAATATATATATATATATATATTTCTATTTATCCTCTATGATATCTTGGTTTGTTGATTAATGATGTGATAATGAGTTTGCATGTTTCATTGGATTTGGATGTACAAGTTATATAATTTTTAGTTGTGTACACCCTATTGATTGTAGTGGGATGCCTCAAATGTGGATTGCATATACCCATGATATTGTTTTAATGGTGATGTGGACTTTGTTAGTTGACCTTGTCTGTGGTCATTGTGCATTGGTATATTTATTTGAGATAAGAGGTTGGATATATAGAGACTTGATTGTAGGTTTATAGTTGATATGTTGACAATATGAAGTTTTATCTATCGGTTTAGCTTGGTTTAAGGTATGATTAGCTTCGATGAATTGAAATTTTCTATGGTTACTATTCTAGGTGGCATAATTAAGGAAATTACTCATACACTTTGTTATCATTTGAATCTAATTCTTATGTTCATGTAGATACTGGTGCAGGTTTTAGTGACATTTGATATGGTTCACCTTGGCATGTTCCTTTTTCTTCCATATTTGGCATGTTATGGGATGTGAGAATTTTATTGCTTGATGGTGGTTGTCATGGTTGCTTTTGCACCAAGTGTCTTGTTGAAGCATGAGAGCATGGTGAAGATTTAGATGGTACATGGATGGCTTAGGGTTGATTTTCAATTGTTTGCAATTCCCGTGGATGTTTACATTGTATGATATCAAGTGAGATAGTGTTAGGGTTAAGGTGCCATCTAACTTATAAATCCTCTGAAATGGTTCCAACATCCTTGGAAAGTGTCCTAAGGCACTTAGGATGTGTATTGGGAAAATAATTTGTCATAATTAATTCTCACCATTGTTTGTAATACATTCATGAGGGGTGATGGGTTACTCTAGCAACGATAAAAGTGGGTTGTGGACACAAATATTTAATATTATTTTTCCCACTTATGGATGTCTAGAATAAGATATTTAATGATTTAATAAAGTGTAAAAAGAGTGACATGCAAGCTTTTCCAAGTGGGAGTATGAAAGAGGCAACATGTGTCTCTTTGTGTTCAGTCATTTATTACATTCAATGTTATGTTTATCTTGCAAGTATTGCTATCCTTTTTGGTGGGAAGGTATTGGAACATAAACCAATGTCTTTATGAGTTCCATGGAGTCATTCCAAGGGTTTTGGTCATGAGTAATGAAGATTCTTCTTTGGAAACATTTATTGCTGGTTTTGGAACTCTTGTCATTCTACAAATTCAATCTTTGGGTGTAGATTTTATGTGTAATAGAATGGAGAACAATTGAATGTAGTTTTCTTTATAGCAATGAAAGAAAAATGGGAGGCATAAGGAGGTTGTTCATGTGAACATAGGTGCTTCTATGGTGGAGGAAGAGAGGAGAATGGAAGTGGTTGTATTGTAAGAACTTTTATTGTTGTTAATGCAAGCTTGCCCTCTCTTCTTGGTGGAGTTTTTTCTTGCAAGGGTTTCTCCATGTAAATCCCATGTTATGTGTGGATGTTATGTTGGTTATTTATGCCTCATTTCTTGTTATCTTATGTTGATGTTAATCATTATATATTTTTGTTATAATTTCACATAAGATTTATCAAGCATGGTTAACAAGTTGATTTTTGGCATCATAAAGAAGGATCTAATCATGGGTTTTCCACAATTAAGGCAACTTAATTTTCATATTTCGATATGATTTTTAGATTTTCGTGTTGCTACTATCCAAACCTTGAATCTCATCCTTTGATTATTTTATTGGATATAGATTGATCTTCACAATCTTTGGTATTGAACCTGCTTATTTCTCAACACATGGACATGTAGAAGTTGTCTTGAATTTACCCCCAAAACATGATTAGTTAGAAAACTATTAAGGATGAATGCTCCTACAATAACAAATTGGTTATAAGTTCACTTGAGGACCCTTACATTCTTAAGATTAGTAAATCCTCACAATAGATAGGTAATCCCTCTGAACAACATCTCTTTAATTCCATATCCCCAAGAGAGGGTGAATGCTAGATACTTATTTTATACAATGAATTTCCCATTAACTCTAATGCTCAATACATGAAAGAGCCCCTTAATATCACATCTACTAAAATTAAATAAAATCAAGATTGGCTAATAAGTCTTAAATTTTCTAAGCAAGATGCAATGCCAACTAACAATATTATTTACCCTACCACTCTAATGCCCTAGTAGTTGTAGGAAGATAAAGAAAACTTATAAATTATCAATGCTACTGGTAGTTCCTATGTAGAAGATGGTTCTTTAATGGAAATTGGTAACATGCCCAACATGGAATCCAGTGACATGCTAGCAATTACATGCTCAAAAGCCACATAGGCTCTTAATTTGGATGAATCCCTAACTAAAGAAAGGGATAAACTAGCATATTAGAGATAGATTAAAGTTAATAAAGACGAGAGAAGATATAGTTGCAAAGTGGATTCATTTTTAGACCTAAAAGACTAGATGAATAAACTAGTCTCGCCAAGTGTTTTGAAAAAATTAGGACTCCTAGAATTGAATATAAATCAGATTCTTAATGATGATCAATTGCACGAGTTGGAATATAAGGGGACTGGAATCCCCGACATGAAGTTCATTGTTAGAAGAATCATCAATCAAATACATAACAAGGATGTTGTTTTTTTGCAAGATGTGAAAGAAATCTTTACTTTGCAAACTAACTTGAGGTTTGTTTAGAAGGATGCCACCTACTTCTATACTAATCATGAAAAAGATAAAGGTGGTGTGGGTATTTTGCTCTCAAATTTTTGGTCTCCCTTTTTTGTTGAATTTGGGATTTCGCTTTGTAATAGAGAAGTTTAGGTCATCAAGAGGAAATAAAATTTGATCTTTTTTCCATATATGCCCCTAATGATTACTTAATACAAATGATGTTTGGAAATGGATGTGTGGTCTTTAAGATATCCGCTACATCATTGGAGGAGACTTTAATATGGTAGAAAGTCAAGATGACGAGGTAGGAGGTAATAAGATGGAATGGAAGTTGAATGAAAATTTCTTCTAGTAAAAAATGAAGAATAAGATTAATGTTGTAAGAAAGATAACCACCACATTTGGTTTACATGGTGAAATAGTCAACAAGGCTCCAAAAGGATCTACCATCACCTGGACAAGTTCTATGTTAATAAATACTTCTTTACCTTTGATCATATTGGTAATGGGTGTAGATTCAAGGTTGCACCATACTCTCTTTCTAAACATCTTCCAATATTTTGTAGAATTTTCCTTGATAATATCAGATCTATTGTTTCTTATAAAGGTGTTCCGTTTTTACTAAAAACCAATATACTAAAACGTGGAGATTTTTGTGATGTTGCATTTACATTAAAATAAATAAATAAGTGGATGTTAAAGGATCAAAATCCTATCAAAATATGGGATGAAGATATAAAAGGTTGGTCCAATATCTTTTAAATTATTGGGAAAAAGAGAGCTCTAGATTTTAGAAAAAGTGAAAATGATTTGCAATACTTTCTTCTTAAACTAGAAAAATTCTTCAATTTGATCATAAGAACATGAGACTTAATGAAGAGTTAGTGAAAGTAAAGAATAAATTTAAAGGGTTTCAAGAAAGGAAAATAGTAGGTTTATGAGTTAGGGCCAAATCGAATTGGCTTAATCATGGTTATAAGGGTTCCAAGTTCCTCTTTAGGTACATCAAAAACAAGGTAGAAAGTTGGTGTGGCAATAACTAAAGATGAGATTGTTAATACATTTATTAAGTTGAATAATGATAAATCCCTTGAGCTTGTTGGACTCCCAATTGATTTTTAAAGAAAAATATTGAATGGATTGTAGATGACTTATTATAGGTTACTCAGAAGCCATAAACAAAGGGTCTTTGGGTGTTAATAGTAACTGAGGTATTATTAAACCACTCCCTAGGATGGCAATAAGTCTCTAATTAAAAATTGGAGACCCATAACCTTCTGAAATGTCATATTAAATTTTAGCTCTTAGTTTGGTGAACACCCTTCCCAATTTTATCAATTCTACTCAAACTAGCTTGACTAAAGGTAGGTACATTTTAGAGAACCTCACTGCTACCTAAGAAGCTATGGAATGGGCTATAAATTCTTAAAAAAACTTTGACATTCTCTTACTTAAATTTGAAAAAGCATGCAATAGAGTGGAGTGGGCATTCTTGGCAATGAGCCTATATGCATTTGGCTTCTCAAAGGGATTTTGTTATATGGTCAAAACAATTCTAAATGATGTTACTACTCAGGTTGATGTCAATGGATCCCTTTTTGACCTATTTCCTCTGGAAAGGTCTATTACATAGGGATGCTCACTTTCTCCTGCTCTCCTTGTGGTACTACTACTCAGGTTGATGTCAATGGATCCTTTTCTGGCCCATTTCCTCTAGAAAGGTCTATTACATAGGGATTCTCACTTGCTCCTATTCTCCTTGTGATAGCTTTTGATGCTATCTTCTATATTCTTAGAGATTCATCCTTCTCACCCAAACCATGAGGCATATTACTTCAAAATGGTGATGAATAATAAAATGTGCAGTTTATTGATGATACAACCATGTTTGTTGAGCTCATTGAAAACAATGTAAACTACCTTATCAATAAAATTAATCTTTTTAATGAAGTTTCTAGAGCTAGAATATTTGAATCCAAGACTGATATGCTGAGTTGGAATAATAATCCTCCTGATTGGTTGAAGAAATTTGAATTTCAATTGGAGGCCTAACTTGATTGTTAGATGCCTTTGTATTTCATTTGCTATTAATCACTACTTAAAGGAGATGCGGGAATATATTATAAACAATATCGAAAACAAACTTTGTCAATGAAATAAGCAATTCCTCTTTAGCTAGTAGGCTTCAAATTTGTCAAAAAATCTCGTCTTACTATAATTTATACTACTCATATGTTTGTCTTTTTAGTAACTACTAGGTGAATGAAGCTCAAAATAAGTTTAGATAGTTTATTTGGTTTGATTGGAGAAGCAATTAAAAAAACATGTGAAATGGGATTGGTGCCATATGAAAAAGGTAGCAGGAGGCAAAGGTTTAAGGGATGTCAAAAAACATGGCACTAGCCTTGCTAGCAAGTGGATTTGTAAGGCCCTAATTAGACAAGAACCTTGGAAAGTGCTTATTAAGAATATTATACAAAATGTTGCTCCTAAACAAGTCAGGGGTTGGAAACAACTCCCAATGTATGATATCCTATTTGGAAAATTCCCAGTTGCACCAACAACATATAACATCTTCAAAAGTATTCGGGATGCATGGAAGAATGAATATAAGAGAATTTGTGAAAAGTGGGGATTTCATATGTACTAATTCACATGTTTTAATTCTTGAGAGGTCTATATGGTAGAACCTTACAAGTAAAGAGAAACCCCTTGTACTTCTTCAGGGGTTCTTTGCAAAAGTTTGGCACTTAAAAGGCATAAGATGCTTCAAAGACATTATTTCCAATAATCACCTTAAATCATGGCATGAATTGAGTTACACATATAAGTTACCTCCAACTCATTGGAGGAAATTCACTATCCTTAAAGAGGCTTGCAAAATTATCCCTTCCACTATCTATTTTTCTAACAATGATGACTTTATTGTAGTATTTCATGGTTAGAACGAACTAGACTGAGAAAACTTTATCCTAATATCATTTACAAATCCATTAGTAACTCCCAAGAACCTACCAACTCTACAAATCACTACTGTAAGCTTAACTTCCTTTAATAAGACTTGGTCCAAAACATTCAAAATACTTTGGAACAGTTTCCTAGAACCCAAGATTGCATGTTTCAAATGGCTATTTATTATTCAATAACTTCCTATTTCTATATCTTCCAACATTGTTTCATGTTGTTCTATATGAAAACAACCTAAAAGTATCAAACTTGTTTTTATTGATTATTTCTTTGACAAATAGGTTTGGTTGATGTTCTTTTCTGATCTAGTTGAGTGAGGCGATAAACAGGTGATTAATTTGCAAGAAATTATAATGGGACATATTAATAGTTTAAATCCATGTTTTAATATATTCTGGCTTATATTTACTACTAATATATTATTGGTTTTATGGAAAGCTAGGAATAGGGATGTGTATCGGGGCACTAGGAGACTGCTTACTGGGTCTATAAAAAGACTTATATTTCATTCTATTATTGTACAAGTAACTCTAACAATGGAAATTTTTAAAGAAAAGTTTCAAACCTTACTCAAAGAATGGACAATAATTATCAATAGGGATGAGATAAAGTATGGGAGACATTGGCCCTTCAATAAGGCTAAAGATGTTCAGTAATGTAAAGCTATCTACAATTCCAAAAGAGCTACAATGAACATCACTCTGTGGAGGTCTTGGAGATTGACTTGAATTTCAAGAGAGGGCCAAGGTTTCACATCAACTAGAAGGAGATGCATTTATAGTTGAAGATGTCAGGTCTAATGATGATATACGATCCATTGACCTACCTCTCAATGACATAGACTCATTTTGTAGTAGAAGAAATTACTAATGTAATTAAAAAGATGATTATTATTTTATGTCGGTTAAGAATATATATATACCACAAGTATAATTTTGAAAACTCTTTTTTTTTAAATGCAACTTTGTCCCCTTTTTGTAAAGATCTTCTATATTTTTTTATTACATGATATCTCTATGTGAGCACATAAAGCTTTCTTCGAGATGATTAGGTAAAGTCAACTCCAAATAATTTCCACAAAAGGCTTCTCACATGAAGGACAATGTTACAAAGAATTCAACTTGACACCACACTCAATTTCCCTAAGATTTGACTTTTGGTGAATAGATAAGACAAGCAAAATATTTGAAATAAAATCTTTTAATATAGATTCAGAGCACAATGGTGGATAATGCTAGATAATGCCTATATTCTGGTCACCATTTTTCTCTACTCCAAACCTATGATATGATCTATATTTATATTAAATAAGATATGATCAAAATGACATCAATCAACATAGAAGACACCAAAGAAATTAGAAAAATTGATTACTCTTGCATTCCCCAAAGTTGTGATGCAAAATGGCATTGATTCATTGGATGATAACTCACCACCATGCTTTGAAAAAAAGGAAGTGAATTCAAGATGGACACATTCACATTTTGTTAGATGGTCATTGTTTATTGAAGAAATGTTGTCAATTCTATTTTGGCTTCTCATAATGTTGAAGTATTATGAAATTTTTTTGTGTTTAAATCTTCTTCAACCAACCAAGTTTCTCTAGATTTGGATTTCTAGTAAATCTCCTCTCTAGCTAATATTTATGCTTGTTGAGACATAAAATATTTTTCTTTCAGGTGATTTGATTAAAAGATACTTGAGGGAATAAAATTTTGATTTAATAATTTTAGTTCTTTTTCTATTATAATCTTCTCCTCAAAAATATTTTTGAAAGAATTTTTATTCTAGTTGTTAAGCCTTATTTTGATGCAAGACATTTTTTCAAATATGAACATATTTGTTCCATTTAGACTCACTAGCTTAAAACATCATTAAGCTGAATTAAATCAACTAAATCCTCTTTTATGAGCCACATTTCAAATCTAAATTGGTACTTGAGAGGGGGTTTGTCTTTTGAGGTTGTTAGAAACACAAGAAAATGATTAGAGCTTGAAGTTGAATATCCAAAAAATTGAGGGGGTTGTGACCAATTGATGGAAAATAAGAACCAATCAAGAGTTTTAGTAAATAAACCTTGCATACCTATCTATCCAAGTTTAGGTCCCATGGGACTACATCCATGAAATCCAGATCCATTACAAACTTTTCAAAAACCATTTGGGATTGAGAAATGCAAGAAATTCCCCTACTTTTTTTAGCTATGGAGAGAATTGCATCAAAATCCCTCTCAAGAATAAATTTATTATTTTAACTTTGAGAGAATTTGAGAACTTTTTCTTTAGATTTTGTCAAACCATAAACATTAAGCAAAATGAAAAGTCAAAAACGTAAATTCTTATCTCAAGTACTATCCAATTTGATGAAAGACGATTAAATCCATAAACACTCAAATGGGTTTCTAAAAGATCCCCAAAACCCCTATTATCCCAATTGCATCCACAAATAATACTTTCTAATGATGTAGTAGTTCAAAAAGATGTTAACATCTAAAGACAATTTTTTCTTGCAATATAATTATATTGACGAATAGGTTATCAATTGGTACTTGGGAGGTAATTGTTCGTTGAAATCTTAAGATGTATTTTAATTATTGATTGTCCATTTGACAATATGTTTTCTCCCCTTGTTTATTTTCTCTCACATTTATTATAGATCACATTATCATTTAGTAAATTAGATCTTGATTGATTAATGCATCTACAATTTTCGATATTATCATTTTACTAGTTGCATTAACAACACGAGCATCACATATTGCATGTTGTCATCACCAAGTAAGGTGTAAGTCTAACAAAATATAACACGCGACTTTTAATAATATTTCTACAACTCACTAAACATTTGATTTGGTGAATCTTAACATCTATCCCCTCCTTGCCACTAGCAAAAGTCGATCCAAACAAGCACAAGGTAGGTCGATGTAATAACAAGGAAATCATGTTTTATCTCACTAGTATGTCTTATTTAGTAACAATAGCATTGATGATGGAGGGATGGGTAATGGAAATATAAACTAGAGAGAGGGAGATAAAGTACCTACCCTACTTTACATTTTATGATGTCTCTCGTCTCTCAATATTAGCATTGATGGTGGAGGGATGACTAATGGAAATATGAGAGAGAGAGAGAGAGAGAGAGAGAGAGAGAGAGAGAGAGAGAGAGAGAGAGAGAGAGATTGGTAGGTATTGGTTGGAGGTGGAATAATGGTATGGGATGAGTAATAGGAACTATTAGGGCATTATAAGGAAACAATATAAGGGGAATTCAAAGGTCAAAAGTGGGGAGGTAGCATGTGGAATGGAAAATATAGTAGATGTAGTTTGGAATATCTAGCAAGTTGAGTAATTAGGGGGAGTTTGTAAGATTAGGGGGAAATTCTTACAAGAGAGTCAAGCTTTGAAGGAAATAAGAATAAAAAACTATTATGTGCTCCTAGGTGGATCTTATCGTTAACAACTTTTCAATGCAAGCATTTGCTTTAGTTATTGAGTATAGTATCTATGCCTTCATGATTCTCTATTGTTGAAAATATTTTTATTCTCAAAGGTAGGGCAAAATAAAGAGACAACCTTACAAGTTCCAAGAAACTTACCATGAGGAGTTTAAACTAAATCATTAAGAAACATGATGAACTTATCTTTTAACAATACCCCGCCCCTATTTCAAGAGGAGGTTAAACCATATCAAGAGAATTTACATTAATTATCAAGATTATCAAAATCAATCACACCAATAATATATAATCTTTAAACAAAATTTGAAATCATAAAAAAAATTATTTTATATAGAATCATTAAAATGCATTTTTTATAATTCACCTTTAAGGTCACAATTTTCTTTAATTTGGAAATTTCAACGTGCATATAATATGAACTATCTTAAAATCATAAAACGCTACTTAATTCAAATGAATTTATACATAAGCTTCTCTTAGCTTCGAGAATATTTATTCAAACATTCTCTACTAACAAGGCCAACCACGTGAAGGTGGAAGCTTGTATGGCCCCCCCTAATAGAGCTAAGATGACCACAAAACAACACAACACCACAAAAAACAACACAACACCACAAAAAACAACACAACACCACAAAAAATGACGGAACATCATACAAAATAACACAACTCATACATTTATTTTTTATATAAATTTTACTAACATATCTTTAAAATTGTCATATTTTATGATTTATTGTGATACATTGATAAAAATTACAAATTATTTAAAGCTCTAAAAGCTATTAGTTATGGAAATTACATATAATATTAACATGTGATTGATTAAATAAGACAATGTCCTTGGTAAAGTGCAAGAGATTTGTGAATTTTAAGAGATTTGTGAATTTTATAATTATGTGCATGGATATGAGGTGAATTGTATTCATAAAATGAGTAAATTTTGCTTTCTTAAGGGCAATTATTTATGGTTATCTTGTTTCATGGGGAATTGTATTGTGAGTCATAAATGATAAATTTGATAATGTTTACTCAAATTAATAAATTATTAAATAAAAATTAAAAATTAATCAAAATTATTTTAAAACTGCACAAAAAACGAGATGCATAGCTTAAAGAATGGCCTAGGCCTGTTGGCCATTCTTTAAGCTGTGGGACAAACACATGACCTTAAGGAATAACCATGGCCAGTGGCTATTCCCTTTGGTCTTTAGAAGGGGCAGGCCTTTAGCCCCTTCTAATAATTTTTTATTATTATTAAACATCATATATGTACATGTTACAATGGTATTAGGTCAATGCACTTGACCAAAATATTATTAAAGAAATGGTCAATACCTAATTCCATTCCTTGCTGAATACAAACCAAATGTCACTATCTTAGGCTTTCTCTCACCATAATTGTGAAAAATAACCAGTTCAAAAAGCTGTTCAGCTTTCTCTGGGATCTTCTTTTAATTAAACTGTTAGACAACCATTCTTGGAAGTGTGACCTTCAACCCACTTGTTCCAAGAGTCGCCATGTACAGCTACAATGTTTCTGTGTGCAACATGCTACCAACTTGTAATCTATTTGTTAGATAAAAGAGAAAATATGATCACACAAATGACTCAAGCGATCAATCTCAATTTTAATTAAAACTTCATTTATATTCAAACTAGAAAAACAGAATAAAATGTATACCCCAAATCTATATAAAAACTCTTAAAATATCATCTTAGAAAACCTCATCAAGCACTTCAACTTCGACTTCAATGATCCTGTAAAACAATGGCACCCACCAAATAGATTTCAAAACATCTGAATAAAATAAAATCTGCATACCTAAACCTAAAGCCAAGGAAATTTGTATCCTTTGTACCTCACTTGAAATGTTAAATAAAATGAATAAATCCAACAAGGAATCCAAAATAATAAATTAAACCCTGAACCAAAATTACTAAATTCCTTCACTACTCAGTAAAATAGCTTTTTGAATGTGCTGTAAAATGTTTGAAAGCCAATAAAGAATACCATGGTACACCAACAAATTGCAGAGCAAGGCTTCTACGGACATACCAGAAGCTCAACAGGGCATTGCAGCTGTGTCCTATGAAGTCGGTGAACTGCTGAAGAACATCTAATGGAGACGAACCTGCAAAGAAGTATAAGTCCAGCGAACCCCCATAACTTGTATGTCAACTTACTGCCAGCATATAAGAACATTTATTAAATGAAATGAATAAATCCAACAAGGAATCCAAAATAATAAATTAAACCCTGAACCAAAATTACTAAATTCCTTCACTACTCAGTAAAATAGCTTTTTGAATGTGCTGTAAAATGTTTGAAAGCCAATAAAGAATACCATGGTACACCAACAAATTGCAGAGCAAGGCTTCTACGGACATACCAGAAGCTCAACAGGGCATTGCAGCTGTGTCCTATGAAGTCGGTGAACTGCTGAAGAACATCTAATGGAGACGAACCTGCAAAGAAGTATAAGTCCAGCGAACCCCCATAACTTGTATGTCAACTTACTGCCAGCATATAAGAACATTTATTCCATAGTTGTTCATTAATAGAACTCCATAATAAACATTTAGTTAAAATGTATATGATAATAAGCATTTAGGCTTTCTAAATCCATAATATCAAATTAATATTTTTTAATCACAGAATGATTTAACAACTTTTGGAACAGTATTTTGAGATTTATGTTTTTAGCCTACAAAATATTTTGATGGGCAAAAAAGTATGGAACATGGGGAATTCTATAATCATTTTATTTATATTAAAAAAACCTTTATATATAATAAATATTCAATACCAACATAGGAAGACAAAAAAGATCGTATAGAAAGTGTAGATAGCACAACTATTTCATATCTGCTCACCCAGCCAAAATCACCCTTTCTATTATTAATCAATTCATACAGAAGTAACAGTTAAGCTGATGTGGGAAGACTTATGCTGATTACCTCTCCAAGGGAAAATCCAAATGGATTGGCTGTGCAGGATTAGATCAATTCGTTGCCTGCAATCACGGAGAATTCAAACACTGGGTTAGCTGTTTTTGTAATATGGCTTCCTTCTAAAGCAGCTACTTGTGATCCAGGAAGGAGGTCATAAGGAACTTCCCATCTCTTCTTCTCTGTATTGGCTATATGAACTCTTTCTGGGTCGTGCGTCTCATGCCTGCATTAGAATCTCACTTCATCAAGTGCTTTGTCAAAAATCATCTTAAAATAGCTCTTAAAATATCATCTTAGAAAAAGGAATGGTGTAAACAAGAAATGTCAACCTCATCAAGCACTTCAACTTCGACCTCAATAATCCTGTAAAACAATGGCACCCACCAAATAAATTTTCAAAACATCTGAATACAATAAAATCTGCATACCTAAAGCCAAGGAAATTCGTATCCTTGTATCTCACTTGAAATGTTAAATGAAATGAATAAATCCAACAAGGAATCCAAAATAATAATAATAATAAATCCTGAACCAAAAATTACTAAATTCCTTCACTACTCAGTAAAATACATAACCAACAAAGCTCAATTAGCTGATAGCTTACTATTATAGATGATTTGCATGAGCTGTAAAAAGTTTGAAAGCCACTAAAGAATACCATGCTACACCAATAAATTGCAGAGAAAGGCTTCTACGGACATACCAAAAGCCCAATAGGGCATTGCAGCTGTGTCCTCTGAAGAACATCTAATGGAGACGAACCTGCAAAGAAGTACAAGTCCAGTGAACCCCCATAATCTTGTATGTCCACTTACTGCCACTATAGAAGAAAATTTATACCATAGTTGTTTTTGAATAGGGCTTCCTTCTAAAGCAGCTACTTGTGATCTAGGAAGGAGGTCATAAGGAACTTCCCATCTCTTCTTCTCTGCATTGGTTATATGAACTCTTACTGGGTCTTGCGTCTCATGCCTGCATTAGAATTTCACTTCATCAAGTGATTTACACAAGTCAAAAGGATTAAAAAGTAAAAAGAAAACAAGCCTAAATTTACCTTCCAGCATTTTGATGCAAGAACATTAAAATAAAACATGAGTGAAGACAACCAAAACATTAATTCCCAATAAAATCAAAACACGGTGTGAAGTGAAAACTGAAAGTTTAAGAGAAAAATGGCCGTCCAAATTTAAAGTGTTTTATCCACAGATCTATATTACAAAAGGCAAAAAAACTGATGGGTATTAGGTGAAAATGTTAATCACACATTAAAGCATTGAATTATGTCCAAAATCAAACATGTCATGCCCACCACTGTCATAGTCATGCAAGCAACAACAAAAGCTTCAAGGGTAAAGGATAATACTACTAAGGGTGTATAAAGCTATTTGATAGAATGTCTTAATAGAATGTGGTCTGCAGAATATTTAGATAGACGGTAACTAAGGGAATAATACTAAGGCTAAAAAACTAGGGCTTACATACTATCCATCAGCCAAACATCATTGTGCTTCACAGGTTGTTGGTGATTGAGTTATTTATTTCAACAGTGACCAAAAGATTGTGAAGGCATGAGTTTTTTTATGTAACTGTTAACTCACAACTAACATTTAAAGATTATATAGCTTTCAAAATATACCCAAAATATGCGAATCGGCCTAAGCTATATGAATTCCTTGAGGATTATAGGTAATACCATTTAATAGCAATTCAATGGTAAGAAGTAGAATAGGCCATCTTGTTAGACAGAGGCAAAATGGCTAATAGATTATCCACCATATTCTTGCTATTAAAGCTTTTCCCATAGTATTGGGTAGAGTAATTTGCTATATCAATCCACTTACTTGAGTTGGACAAATCACTCACTGAAGCTTGAGATCCCTACAGGGTTCAATACCCCTAGGGAACAAGGATGAACTCCCTGTATGATCTTCATTGAGAAGAATATGTACTAGTTGACTAGCCAAAGGCTTTATCAACGTGGATTCTACACAGTCGTCCTCCAAATGCATGCAACATCAACCGTTCACTATCTTGGTGGTAGCTTTGGAAGATTATTGAGATTTAGACCTGATAAGAACTGCCTGTGGAATTTGTCTGTTGGGCCGAAAATTCTGCTGCATTCTATTACCGTTGTCCACAAAAGCCATATTCGAGGAGAAAAAGAAAAGATTTGGAATCCTATTCTCAACAGCATCAAGTAATTTTTTTCAAGAAGATAAAACATAGTTTAACATAGTTTAAGATTCTTCACTTTATTGGCACGACAATTCACAGCATGTTATGAGTAGCATGGTAAACCCCCGATAAGTATTCTCCTGCAGCTAGATTCCAAACTTGTAGATCATGGAATCTATAATTGGGTCTAAAAATAACATTTGGGGTTTCATATACATTCATATTGTGCCTCATTCTGTAAAGCAACAAAGAGCAATTCGCAGCATATTATGAGAGGCAGCATAGTAAACCCCTGCTAAGTACCCTTTTGCAGATATATTTCAAACTTGGAGATCATGGAATCTATAATTGGGTTTGAAAATAACATTTGGGATTTCATATACAATCATATTGTGCCTCAATCTGTAAAGTAATGAAAGAATGTTTTTCTTGTCAGAGAAAGAGAATAAGGCATCTAGTAGCTGCATTCATAGTTCTATTATAATCTCCATGTGCTCTATAAATCTCATTTTGAAGCATTTGCATAAATGTCATCAAGTATGCATTGAATTGCTTGAAGTTGTGAGCACACAAGTTGAGCATTGAACTGCAGTTTTGAGGCTACAGCAAATTGCTTACGGTGAAGCTACTGGGTGTTACACAGAGGTGAGACTACTGAGTTTCTATCTTCTGTAAAGTTGTGGTGATTTTCCTTGCAAGGTGGGCTTTTTCATTTATCGGGTAGGAAGAAAATCTTCTCAAGCTAGTCATTGGGTTTCAAGGTAGGTTATTATAAGTAAATATTGACCTAATTGCTTAGTATCTGGATTCCACTGTGTAATATCTTTGATTGCATCAATGTTTCAGATAGCATTCATAATGGATCATAGAGTGTGATCAGAAACATTGATGCAATAAAAAATCTTACACAGCGCAATCCAGAAAATAAACAATAATTATAATGGACTGTGGAAATCTAATGTCTCTTGAATATTGACCTATTAAAACACAGTTGGATTGACTTATTTTGTAAATTTAAACTTTGAATAAAAGATCATGGTAACTTGTTTTGCAATTGAGTATTGACATTTAAATGAAAGGTTGTGTGATTTCGTTTGTTCTTAGGTATTGTAACTAGAATATTCAAATTTGACTTTTAATGAAGGGTTAAGTGATGCCTCTTGGGCTTGTGTATTGGGCTATACCTTCGGCAGGTTTAAGAGTTGTTCCTATGGCTAAACAATCAGAGTTTACTCTTTTAAGGTGATAATTTTTCTACTTAGGTGTGGCTAGTCTGTATCCTGTAGTCTGTTCCACAACCACCATAGCAAGTTGAAAAATTCTCAACATAGTGCAATGATGAGGCCAAACAAGCTTGGTCTATTGTTTTAGTCATAAAATTCATCAGCTTTAATTCGGAGAAGGCTTTTCCTTAAGCAAACTGCAAATAGTAGCTGTAGAACTAGGAAATCATGCATCCCCAAGATGGTTTCAGGAATCCCTATTCAATATATGGAATTGGGGATAGAAGCCATACTGGTAGGCAATCATCTTGGGCTACCATTCCCATATCTGAGCCTAAGCCTCAACCTCAATCTCAAAGTTAGCAGCAACAAGTTCCCAAGCCTGAGGCCAGGAAGGAAGAACCTCCAAAACCCACCCAGCCTGCTAGACAACTCTCAAAACCTGAACCCCAAATGCCCAAGCAATATCAGAAAAAGGATACTGCTACAGAGCCTAGAAGAGAGTCACCCATACCTCCTCCTCCTCCTCAGCTTGTGAACTTATCTCCCTCTTAGAGCAACAAAACTGAAGAGTTGAGCATAGTTCCTGCAGATCAAGGTAAAGCTAATGTGTAGGGATCAAACTTCGAACCAGATAAATCTCTTCAACAAGGCATAAAAGAAGACATAACCTGTCTCGCTCGCAGGCTGGCAGAGCTCCATGCACAGCATAAGCTCTTCAATGCAGACCAGAAGCAGAAAGGGCAAGCTGAGATGGGTGTTGGTGTGATCACTAAAGCTGTTCCTTTTGGTTCACTTTGGCACTAAAGCAGGACAAGTCTAAAGCAGTGGTATACACAAAACATACAAAACAAAGGTGGTAACTATGACAAAATGATGGTGAACACAATCTAAAACGTTAGGCACATATATGTAACAGGTCCCATTTTTAATCATTCATGTCAACCTTATCAAGCACTTCAACTTCAATAATCGTGGCAGTTTTTTCCTAAATAAAACAATGACAACCGCCTAATATATTTTCAAAACTTTCCAAACATCTCAATACTAGAAATTCGGATTTCATTCTCTAATCTGTGAAGCCTACTAACCTGAAGCGAAAGAAAATCATATCCCTGTATCCCATTTGAAATATTAAAGAAATTGAATAAATCCAACAAACCTACCAGCGCTCCCAAAACAAGGTATCCAAGAAAAATATTAAACCCTGAACCAAAATTACTGAATTCCAATGGTAAACAATCTTTCACTACTAGGTAAATTACATAACCAATAAAGCTCAGTGAGCTGATACTTTGACCTTACTAGTGTAGATGATTTGTAGGTTCTGTACAATATTTAAAAGTCAATAAACAAACAATGATACACTAAAAAACTGCAGAGCATCTATGGACATACCAGAAGCCCAAGAGGACATTGCAGCTGTATATCCCACGAGGTCAGCAAACCGCTGAACCACATCTAATGGAGCTAAACCTGTGAAATAGAAACCCAGCAAACCCCCAATTTTAAAATACATTCATGCCATAGTTTTTCATAGATAGAATTCCATAATTGATATTTAGTTAAAATATATATTATAATACACATTTAGGCTTTCTAAATCCATAATATCAAATAAAAGTTCTTTAATCACAGAATAATTTTAAGTAATGACTTTTGGAACAATACTTTGTCATTCATGTTTTCAACCTACAAAATACTTTCATGGACAACAAAGCATGGAACATGGGGAATCTATAATCATTTTATTCATCTTAAAAAATAACCATCATTTATAAGAAATATTCGATCCCAACATAAGAAGATAAAAAAGACATAATGGATAAAAGCTTTATCTCCTATATTAAAATATACACATTGAATTTTCACAATTCAAATGTAGAATTAAATGAAACCGAGAGGTAAATATCTCAACAATTTCATATCTGCTCACCCAACCAAAATCATCCTTCCTATTCAATTCATAAAGAAGTAACGGTGAAGCTGATGTGGGAAGGCTTGTGCTGATTACCAGATAATGAAAACCAAGCTTCCATAAGAGAAGTTGAACAGAACCTCTCCATAGGATCTGTGCTTGATAGAAATTCCAAATGGATTAGCTATGCAAGTGAAGATCAACTCATTTCCTGAGAACACACAGAATTCAAACGCTGGGTTAGCTGTTTTGAAAATATGTTTTCCTTCTAGAGCAGCTACTGTTGATCTAGGAAGCAGGTCGTAAGAAACTTCCCATCTCTTCATCGGTTATACGAACTCTTGGCAGGCCCTGCATCTCATGCCTGCATTGGAACTCACTTCATCAGTACTTTACTCTTGAGCCAAAAGGATCTGAGTGAAAATAAACCAAAATTCCCAAGAAATCAAAACAGTGTGTAGAAACTGAAAGATTAAGAGAAAAATAGCCATCCAAATCTGAAGTGTTTTATCTACAAACCTATATTCTAAAGGGGCAAAAATAACAAATGGGTATTAGGTGAAAATGTATTAATTACATTAAAGCATTAAATTATCTTCAAAATCAAACATGTCATGCCACCACTGTCATCATAATGCAAGCAACAACAAAAGCTTCGAGGATAATAATACTAAGGGTAAATAACCAGGGCTTAAAGCTTCAAGGGCAGAGGGTAATAATACTAAGGGAGTATAAAAATTATTTAATTGTTTTAAGTGAATATTATTCTATCAGATGGTATAGTTTTAAATGCACCGGCAGATCTGTATGCAAAGGAATGTGGAGTCCTCTGCTTAGCTCGTGAAACTGTTTGACAGAATTCCTCAAAAGGAATGTTAAACCATAGACACTGCGTGTGAACTGTTTGACAGAATTCCTCAAAGAAATATGGTCTCATGGTGTTCCATGATCTCTAAAAGCACAAAATGGACATGTGGAAAGACCAATCAAAGGTGATCTGTATTACTCTGATTATGGCGGTTGTTTCACCATTTCCTCCACCTGATAAGATTGAGATTGAATGCATTCAGATGGAGGGTAGTAAGGATTAAGGAAATGGATATGTGTTGGATTTCCTTATAGCAAACCAAAAGGTCGACCATCGTCAATTGTTATTGTTTCTTCAAAGCGGGTTTGCCATGCAGCTAGTAAAATCTCAAGTTCTACATATAACGAAATTAAGGATGAAAATGGTGTGAGTGGTGAGAAAAGGTGAGCAAGAATGGGATGAGGAAGTTGCAATTAAGAGGATGAAAACTACTGAGACTAAATAATTTTAATCCATAATGAAAGTTCCTTACAAAATATATCATGCCAACAAACAATAATTACCCGGAAGAAGATTTTGCCCTCAGTTGCTTTGCGTCTTCCTCTCCTCTGCCTTTCCTCTCCTCTGCCACAAAAAATAAACAGACAGACAAAAAACAAAAAAAAGGCAGACAGACCAGCGTGCACACTGTACACAAGAAAAATGAAAAATGAAAACGAAACAAGCACTTGAAAATTGAACAAAACAGATAGAAAGAACAGAATATTGAAAAGATACAATCACAGAACAGAACATTGAAAAGATACAACCACAGAACAGAACATCGACAGAGAGAGGCAATCAGAGAAAGAATGAATGTCTGTAACCGAATGAAACTGAATTGTTTATCCTTATGTTAATTTCAAATGCTTTTTCCCGTCTCCATCAACATTTTTTGAATTTTCTTTACCGTTATCATTCTCTCAACGGCTAATCTTTTGTGGGAGATCTTCTCTGTCGCCGGCGGCCTTCCAGCTAAGGGCTCCGGCACGATGATCCCTGCAATGCCCTAGACGGTTGAGGATATGCCAGCTGCACATTAATATTCCCAAATTATGTACAATTAGCAATGGCACCTTAGTGTGCAATGGGTACACAGTAGGGAAATTTTGGTTTATGAGGTCAGTTTGTAGAGAAGAAGAGGTAGAGAGATAAAAGATAGAGAGATAGGGAATTATTGAGGGAGAGGTAGAGAGGAATAGATATAGAGTAAAGGGGAGAAAGAGATAAATTATGAGATAGAATGATAAAGAGAGAGAAATATAATAAGATCTAGAGAGGGAGAAATAGAGGAGAGAAAGATATGAAAAAACATAAAGAGAGACAAACAAAAAGAAAGAAAAATAAATAATAGAGATAAAGATATAGAGGGCAAGGTAGAGAGAGGGAGAGATGTTGAGATGTGTGGGAAGAGAAAGGGAGATAGTGGTATAGATAGAAAGATAGATAGGGCATAAGGAGGGAGAAACAAAGGGAGAGATGGGGAGAGATAATCTTAGAGGAGGTTGATTGTTTTGAATCCTCTAGCATTGATAGAAAAATATCTTTTTTTATCTACAAACACTTGAATCCTCTAGCAATGGGTATGTTGAAGAGGTATAGAAGGTCAATTAGAAAAAAATTGGATCTATACACTTTTGTAACTCACATGAGACCAATTGGTCGGCCATTTAGTAAATCATGGTGTTTGTTCAGAAAAGGTGTCAATGAGATCAAATCATGATGTTTGTTCAAAAAAGGTGTCAATGAAGAAGTGATAGCTTGAAATCACATATGTATTCACTTATATGGTTTCAAACATTATTGAAAAGAACTTTGAATCGAGAAGATAATTAAAGTTTTTTACCAACAATATCATGTTAAATTTGTAATAGAGACAGAGAGAGAGAGACAAAGGGTGGAAGAGCTAGAGAGAGAGAGGTAATGAGATAAAGGTGTGGAAGACCAATCAAGGAAAATTTTGATCGTTTTTTCATACATTTGAGCAGTACATGAGATCAATTGATAGGCCATTTATTAAATAATGTTTTTGCAAAAAGGTATCAATGGAGAAGTGAAAGCTTCAAATAAACCATGCATTTGCTTACAAAGATCCAAACATAATTTGATCAAAACCTATGAACCTAAATTTCAATCTTTACATATAAGTTCTAGATTGCTTGTTAACAAAACCAATATTTTTCTTATTTCAGATATCATCAAACAAACAAGTATTAAAAATACAAAAAATTCAAGTATTCTCAATAGAATCTTGCCTTAGATAAGATTGTTGTCACTTGTATTCACAACACTCGCCTCTCTAATTTCAATCATTTCTTTTCAGTTATTTAAATTTAATTTACAATTTCTATTATAACACTCCATCAAATGAAATTTAAATCCCAGTCCTTTTTATTTTCATTTCAACTAGTTCAAATTTAATCTTTATTAAATCAATTCTTTATATATTTAAATTAAATTATATCTAATTTTTTAATGACACGCTAAATATTTTGAAAGCTCAATTTTTTTAAAAGATTATGTTTACCACTTATGTGAAAAGCTTAAAAAACAAAATTTAATATAATTTTAAAAGAAGTTAATGTTTAATTATTATTATTCACATTATTCCAAAAGTAACATCAATAATTTGCAATAAACTTCATTTTGTTGTATTATTTGAAGAGTATTTTAGGCCTCCCATTACTTGCAATCATTCCAAAAAAATTGCATCCCAACTTTTTGGGGGATTTTTAGGCCTCCCATAACTTACAGTCATTCCAAATTTTAATGCTCTTTTTTATTAGTACAAGTTCAAATGTGCTTCCTTGGAGTACATCTGGTAAGATTCCACATAGTGCTTTACTTATATTTATACCTGTAGTCACACAAATCTGTCCATTTTAATTAAATGAATATTTCGTATTTATTTGATTAAAAATCCACTAACCATCAATTAATTAAATTAATATTTAATTAATTCATCCCCAAACATTCTTCTATTAATTAAATAAATTATTCAATTTATTTTAATTAATTCATTAAATCAAATTTCAATCAATTAAATAAATAAAATCAATTTATTTAATTAAATCCCCCTTTTCCTCTTTTAAATAAATTAAATAAAACATTTATTTAAATCATTATCCCCACCCCACTTGCATTTTCCTACAAATGCAACTTGCACACATTTTGAAATAAATGAATTTTTATTTTAAATAAAATCCTATTTTCCCTCACCCACCAAATCCACTTGCAAAATCTAATCCCCTTCTAGATTCTTCTAACCCCTTCCTAATTAGCCTAATCCATCCCCTAATTATTGTCACATTCATAAGCAAAATGGAGTCACTTCTCAAAGTCTAAAAGTCTTTGATAACCATTAAAGGCTTTCAACCTTCAACCACTAAATGGCTCAAAGTCTTTGATAACCATTGAAGGCTTCCAACTTTCAACCACTTAATCCCCAAAGTCTCCAATAACCATTAATGGTTAATTCAACCCTCCCACATGGTTAAAACATTTGTTTTGACTCAACCTCTACTCAACCCAAGGGTCTCATCAAGCCTTTAATGCTTTGACCATGATTATCTCTTAATCATTTGCACAAAGGTTTATCCTTGGATTAACTCTTAATTCAATGGGTAATCTTAATTTAGACTTGACCCTTAGCCTTTAAATAAACATGAGGTCTTCTCAGGCCTTTAATGCCTCCAACCTCTTCTTTCAACCCAACCCTATGTGGACATTTGTCATCATTTCATTGGTGCCAATTGTGCACATGGATCCCCAACTTTCAAGCTTGACCCTTGATTAAACCCTTCAATCCTGGTCATCCATTGCTCCATTTTTCCTATAAATAGAGCCCCTTCCTTCATAATCCAGATCCTGAAAACTTGTATGCATTTAGGCTATAGACATTTTTAGAGAGCATTTAGCATAAGCAATCTAACATCTTATCATTTTGGTTAAAATACATCATTTTAGCATTAGTATTAGCTTTTTATTTCACATTTAGAGCTATACTACAATCTCAATCCTCCATAAGCATCCATAGTGCAAAAAGCTGCTGAGAGCTACACTATTTTGGAACTTGGAGAGGAGAGGAACAAGGGAGAAGAAGCTAAAGCCATGCTAAGAGGCAATTGGAGATGCCTCATGATCTTTGTTTTGTTCATTAGATACATTAGCATGCTTTTTAGTGTCTCTTTTGGTATGCCTTCATAGTTTAGTTTTAGATTGATTAGCACTAATGTTTTGTGTGTTTTTGTGTTCTTTGATCATAGACTAACCTTGTGCCATTTTGCAGGGCATCAATACCCAATCACATTATCCAAAATCTTGTGATCAAATTGGCAGCGAGTAAAGTAGGTGGAAATCGTATATGCCAGCACAACCATCTATACGATGTATGTGCGAAGGAAGACATGTAAATAATATAAAACGACAAGAGGAGTTAAAACTGCAAGAAAATGACAAGAAACAGACGATAAAAAATGAATGGTGATTAATTCGCTTGTGTGAAAAGCAAAAATGAAAAATAAAGCAAAAAATCAGTGGTTTTCATTTAAAACATAAATAAATCCGCGAGGAAGGGAAAAAAGCACCGCAGGGAAAATGAAAAAATAGACGAATGAAGGGCGAGAAAGAGAAACAGTGATCTAATGGCGAGCAAGTTTTCAATCGTCTTGCACGCCTCTTGTTCACTTAGAACCGTCGATCTGTAAAGTTAATATGTTTATCTCATATATTAGTACAATTATTTATTTTAAATTATATAAAAATATATCTATTTGAATCAAAAGACTCAACAAAATCATTTGATCTAAAGGGAACCAAAAGATAATTTAGAACATATAATTATGAAGTCATCTAATAGCTTCTACCAAATAAATTGACACACTGTGCAACCTAGTACTAATCAACCAATGTTACTTCACGTTGAATCTCACAACCCTATGAGTTGTGACATGGATGATGAAAATATCATTGGCATGTTAATAATCTTTTACCATTCTATACTTGTACTATAGTATGCACACAATCATAGTTTTCACAGCCACATCAACATTATTGTCTCAATGACTATTCAATAGTGTAAATGGCATGTCTACCTTGATGTCCTCTAACCTCACTTTTCTCAACGTTATAGGTGCTAGAAAGCCCCATCAACTCATATAATCATCAATGACTAGTGTATGGTATATCTACCTTGATGTCGAACAACATTGACCTCACTTTGCTCAATACTATTGATGTTAGCAAGCCCCATCAACTTGTATAATCACAAAAAATTAATTGATAGCCAATACACTCTCCTCCCCTTATTAAGAAGAATATGAGAAGCCCTTGCAATAAGAAACTAATCCAAACAACTTTCTCTACTCCTCATCAAAGCTAAAAAATAAAAAATAAAAATTGAATAAATATGAGAAGGGAATCATCCTCCAACTTCTTGGTTGCTCCTCCAATGTCTTTTTTGAACCTATTAAAGTTCTATTCATCATATGCGGCATGTAAATCTCTAAATCTTTATCAACAAAAACAAGATTTTAATACATATTTGTAAGATCCATAGAAATTTAGGAAGTTGTTGAACTAAAATGCATCCTTATTGTAATGTATATCACTCCAAAAAACCCTCACTTACTCCATACATAAATCCATGATTTGAAAAACCCCGCTATGAATAACCTTAAACATTTCTTAGTTTTCATCTTAGGAACTATAGGTAGGTTAATGCATTTAAAATCCTATTATGCTTCTTCACTTAAAACATTCTTTCCCAAAACAATATATGACTATGACTTGGATTCTTGTTTGTCATAATGAGGATCTTTGTAAGCCTAGCTCCTTCAATAACTTTGATAACCAAGTAATTTGCTACTTTATTGTAATTAGTTTTTAAACCTTCTATCTAAATAAGAGTTGTTTTGACTTTTTTAAAATTAAAAGGAGATTTTACTACTATACAATCAATATATATAACTGTTACCCAATTTCGCCTTCAACTCAATCAATTAGAGTTGGGACAACATTTGCATTAAAAAATTAAAAGTACATATCTGATTATGCTAAGTGCTCATACAAGTAAGAGATGCTATTAACTGAAGCAATAGATTCAATGCAAATGTTCTTCCAAGAAACAAGAGTATTCAACCCGTGTATTAAAATTGCTTTCTTTATTCATGAATTCAAAAAGTATAGTGTCCCACACAAGCCATGGGAGTAATTGATTCAATGTATCATAAAAGAAAACTATACATTTATAGAAGAAAACATATAAAAGGAGTAGGGATCCATCATTGCCTGAATGACAAATCCCTAAGGCTGAGTTGTTGCTTGTCTTCATGCTCCTTATGCTCTACTACTCCAAAATTGTCTGGAAGAGATGAGAAAGTGGTGTTAGATCTCAAGATACATAATCATTTCATATGTAATAAATTAGTAAATGTACAATTGCCCTTATAAAACATCAAACAAGTCATGCAGTCATCTCATCCAACAAGGAAAAGCAAAGAAGCATCATCAATATCCATTAGAATTTGAACTTCGTTGTTTCATCTAACATGTTTGTTCATTGCGCGGGTATAGATATCATATTCATTTCTGGATTATTTTATATTAAAATCAAATATCACAACATGAGGAGTAAAATGGGCTCCCACGAGGGTTGAGCCCAACATGTTGCAATCTAATGTTTAACAGAGGCAAGGGTCTTTCTTGTTTCATGGTAATTCAATCAAGAAGGGGTTCATCATTCACATCAGTGAATTGATGAATTCACTAGTATAAATAACAAATCACTGCTTAATAGAACCACACTGACATAAGAAAGACAAGTACCAGAAACTCAAATGAGAGTGACAAAACAGGGTTTTCCCTTAGTCAAAGGGGTCAAAGAGAAGCAATGTAGGGCATTGCTATAGTCAAAGGACAATGCTTTCAATATTATATGACAGTGGTGAAAATGTGTTGCAAAAAGCATAATACACAATCATAACAAGAAGATTAAAGGTGTTGTAGCTTTTACAAGGAGCTATATTTGAACAATCTCAGAAAACATTCATGAGATGCAAAATGAATAAATAAGGGTATAATAATCTCATCATGCAAGTTACAATGACAGTAATTTACATATCAAAGAACAATGCTACAACGGAGATGGAATCAAAACTCATTGAGTTTGTAGCACCATGAAAATATAGAGCTTGTATTGGAAGATGAAGTTTAGACTGTCTTGGCAGGTCAAACCTAGTCCTATTGAACCAATCCATGACAGTGACATCAAATAAGAGATAGAGGTCACATGGTGTCAATGAACAATTGTAAGGGATATTCACCATGCACAAAAGGAATAATGCAAATTGTAGCCAACAATGAAACTTAGATCAAGCCACAACTTGCACAATGTATGCTTAGTGAGAAAATAAATATATGGTTTCAACCCCTACGTTATCACATCACCTTCAATACAGTCAAAGAGAGTAATGAGAAGCCTCTGTCGAGCCTATAAGGTTCCTCCAAAGCTACAGAAAAGTGTAAGGGTTTCAAGGGGTTTCAAGCCACGACCTACCTTATGGCCTTAGAATGTAGCATCAAGATTGAAACAAGTAAGAATGTACATAGTTTTTTAGTTGCAACCTGCATAATGAATTCAAACTAGCAAAATCTTTCTAAGATTTTGATCATCAAAAGGAGCTACAACATCATTCATCAAATGCACAGAGTATAATGCTACTACTGGTAACTCCCACAGTCAGAGAGGGAGCTAAAAGAAATGTTTTCATTCACAAGTGATAAAGCTTACCATGGTGGCTTGAGTATTGCCTTCAAACTCTTCCAGAAAACTCAGCAAACTTCCAAGTATAGCGACGTCAAGGAGTAGTGACAGAGCAAAGGGAAAGCATCGAATGCAAAAAGATGAAATGAATAATTTAGGGTTCATGGTTACCCTAATATGCTCGAAATAACTTAGGAATTTTTTGCCTTTCTTTTAACATTTCTCTTTCCTCAACTAATACCCTTGTGGGAATTGGGGTGTAAGATATGCTTTTACTTTGCATCTTCTTTAATTGTAGTTAATATTTATTAAGTGGTGAATTATAAATCACTTAATAAGTATTATTTATGGAGCAAATAATAACATGGGTTTAAGTATAAATGAAATAAGAAAAATTTATTAAAGTGGTAATTAATAAATCACTTTATTAAATGTTTTTCTTATTTACATTTATTGATAAGTCAATAGATTGTATTACATTTATGAGGGAGAGTCAAGTGTATAAGGGTGGTTGTATAGGTGGGCAAACATGTGGAGGGAATGCATGCCTTGGTTGAGTCAATTTAGGGACCATTTAATGCATTTTTAAGAGCCTTTATGATAAAGGATGATGAGGCTTGATTTTTTTCTCAAGCACGTGCCTTTTTAGAGTTGCTTAGGGACCTAAAAATAGGCTTTTTTTTTGCAAAAGTGAAGAGTTTGTAACTCATTTTCAAATACTAATACAACACTGTAACACCTTTTGACAGTAATAGATAATTTTGCCTTCTCAAATTTCTTGAACATTGTGTGCATGGTGGTTGATATAGTTTCATGTGATGAATTTTGTCCTTGTGATTATGTTTCCATTAGCACCTTTATGTAGAAATTTCTACTTATTTGCAGGTTATAGGTTGTGCCAGTTATAATAATAGTCTCAAGTTGTGAGAAAACATCTTTCTCCTACTAAGATTCTTTTGTTTTAGCCTTCTTATAAATTGTTGATGCAAAAATTTAAGTGTCTCTAAGTTGTGCATAAGAGTTTCTGTTACTAGTTAAGTTGTGTGTTAGCTAGTAGAGCAAGTTTCAAATCAACATTTTTGGTGCATCACCTTTAGGAGTTAGTGTTTCAGTTTCATTGTCTCCTTCTTACCCTTTGCTCTAAATAGTTTTAAGTGGTTTTTATGTGTAGGTAAAGTATCAAGAGGAAGCTGACCTTCTCTGGAGGTTCATTCTCAAAGTGGGTTACCCACAACCTGAGATTGTTCCCATGTATCACTAGATTGTTGAGTTTACTCCGCAAGGTGCAAATCTAGGTGATAACAATAACCTTTTTAACTCCCTTGTTTATAGTTCATGAAACTCATTGTAATGTAATTTTTAAAAGTTTGAAAAAACACAAATATAAAGCGGGTCTCAAAAAAGTTTAAAAATATTGTTATGAAATTCAAATAACACCCATTGTTTCTAATATCTTTGTTAGATAAAATTCTTTCACTATGAATTAGAGTTGTAGCATCTACTCTATCTCACATGACAACCATTTCCAAAAAAAAAAGATTTGATATGTATTTACACAAAATTAATAGTAGGAATTTCTTTCTCACAACTTTTTTCAATATAATTCCATTCAAATGCCATTCAAACACTACTCATGCCCATCACACACATTTTTAGTTTTCCACATCATTGGAGGACCTATTATGTCATGAAACAAAAATAATTTGGAAGCACATAGGATTTACAAATAAAATTAGAAGTTTTTATTGCATTGATTACCCACACTTGAAATATAATGGGTGATCTAAAAAGATTTGATGAATAACTATAAACCTAAAAGAAATAATTATAGGCTCAACTTAGTCTCTTTAATGGTTAAAAATGTTAAGATATATAATTTAGAGTCCTGGACAAAATTATCCCTTTAAATTTTATTTGAGGTGAATCGATTTTTTTATTACAACTTATCTCTAAATGGTTTAAAATTCACCTATATTGATATAAAATATTAACAAAATAAAATAAGGTAATATTGGCCCAACAATTAAGTTCACAATACTTTTAGGGTAAGGACTTTCACTGATGTAATTGCAACTTTCTTACATATGATTCAAGTAATGAAAAAGGCTAAAGCACAACAAAAAAATACTCACAACAATCTTATTGAAGCTATCACTCTTGTAGTTTTCAATAATATTTCATCAGATGAAGATAGAGGATTCCTTGGCCTTCCCTTTCAACATGCCTATATCCTTAGTTAACGCATATAACAATAAAGTGGTATTCATTTCCCTAACACTCGCAAAGATTAAGGACATGCATCTATTTTTATTTCTACAAGATTACTTGAACATATTTTTGTTAACAACTATAAGTATACTTTTAAGAGGATGAAAACTAATGAGAAGTTAAATAATTTCAATCCAAAATGAAAGGTTCTTTAGAAAAAATATTAGGTCAACTTGAATTGATAGCATAGAATGTCATGTTGTTATATCTACAATGATGTCTATGCTCGGTAGAGTAAAATCATCCTTCGAGCAAGCCTTGTTGAGATCTCTGAAATCGATGCATATTTTGATGCTCTTATCTGGTTTGGACACAGGTACAATGTTTGATATCGACTCTACATAGTCAATTGGTCAGATGAATCCCACATCTAACAATTTCTTCAATTCTGCTTTCACTAGTAGAGCTATGTGTGGATGCATCTTTCTTAGTTTTTGTTTTATTGGTTTTGTTCTGAGAGTTATGGATAAGTGATGCATTATCAAATTAGGATGCAGTCCTGGCATATCAGCATAGGACCAAGCAAAATTGATTTGTCTTTCGCTAAAAAACTTGAAGAAATTTGGTCTTTCTTGCTCTGTCAATGATGCAACTAGGTGTATGATCTTTGTTGTTTTTCAGTACCAATGTTCCTTGCTTCTGTAGGAGTAATAAATACTGAAGATCTTTCCTGATAATGTTCAGGAAGAGTGTCAACCCTCTCATCCTTCGATGCTTCTGAGAGGTTTTCACCATTGGATACACCCTTTCTTTTTAATTTTTCATGATCTAATACTACCATTGCATGGTTTCCACCATTAGATCTATTGTTTGTTTTATTCATTTTACAACTAAGAGACTTGGCACTCCCCTAATTGTGAGATTTCTATTTGAATTCTCTAGTGGAACTTGTTTCGGGATTTACCGAACAGAGGTAGTGAACAATAGCATCATCATTTGGAAATATAGGTATATCAGGAGGTTCTTTTTGTTCCCAATCAATGAGTTCTGGGTGTACCAAGGGTAGGGAATTGTCTATTTGGTCAAGGTTTAAAGTTGTAATGGTCATGATAGAAATGTTGTCATGGGGCTTAACAACAAAGTTGAGATCTATGATGTTACTCTCCTCAACATTGTCTATCTCGCTCGATATCTGATCATCCTCACTAGAGTCATCGTCCATACGTTGTGATCAAAATTCAAATGGTCAAGACCCTAAGATTTGTCCCTCGTAGAGTATAGGTGCATATGTTTGTACCACATCAATATCTTTATCTTCACAGGACCATTCATAAGATGAATCCCATTCCCATTCTTTTGAGTCTATTTCAGAACTAGCTTGCAATCTGTGGATTTGTTCATAAAGATTTTGCGTGGATTTTTATTTTATATCTTCTAAGTATCCCAGTCTTGTCTTGTCCCTTGTATTAGAGGAAGTAGGTTGTATTAGTTCTACAATGTCTTCTTTTTGTTTGCTAATAGGACCTTTTCCATCATATCCCATCCTTGGCATGATCTTGAAACTGTTACCATATTAATTTGTTGGTAATCTGATATTTAAGGCCTCCTCTTTAGATTCCTCTTCATCTTTGTAAAGCCATTGTAGGATGTCTTTGTCATCATTTTAATCAACTAGAGTACCTACTTTTACAAATGTACCATCAAAAATCTTGATTGGCTATGAAGATTTTTGTTTGGATGTTGATGGTTGTCCATGTAATCTTGGAGAAATTGATGGGTTTGAGAGACATAATGAATGCTCAAAGGAATACTCCCCAATCCCTTTGTCTTTCAATTGAATATTTTTCTCAAAATTGTTTGATAAAGAAGTGGATAAACTATTATTACTTGAGGAACTAGAAGCAAGAGCCTCCATGTTATGTGGTACAATGACATCTTGGACTGGTTTGAGATTGTTGCAATATTGAAAGGGATTGGAGCCTGCTAAAATTGTACTTTCCTATCCATTGTAGGGAAACTTCAAACATTGATGATAATATTTTGATGGTACTGCTTGCATTTCATGAATCCAAGGTCTACCCATGATTATGTTGTAGGATAAATCTATATCTAGGACTTGGTAGATTGTATCCTTTTGGATTGGTCCCACTCTAATTGGTAACACCACTAGTCCTTTAGAAAATATTTCTTCATCATCATAAGCCTTTATGGTGATTTTTCTTTTTGGATCTATTGCATTTTTTGAAAATCCTAATGCACGAATGAGAGTTAAGGTACATCTATTTAAACCATATCCTCCATCTATTAGAACACATTTGACTCGGTGCTTATAGATTAGGACCTCAATATGAAGCGCAACATTGTGTGGATGACTCAAGGATACACCATCTTTCTCGAAAAATGATAGATAGTGAGGTGTGGTTAAATGTCCCACCATGGATTGGAATTGAGTGGTATCTAAATGTGTAGGTACTATGGTATCCAGTAGAGCCTTTTCTATAATTTCTTTGTGTGCAGGTCAGATTTTGAGAAGCTCTAATATGGATATATGTGTTGGAGTCTTTTGTAATTGACCCACTATGCTATAATGATTTGGAGAAGGAGATGTTTTGGATGTAGTACCTTTCAAAATGACTTTAGGTTGGCCTCTTGTAGTCACATTTATAGGGGGTTTTCTGGTTTTTCTTTGATTTTGATAACGTTTACTAGTGAATCAGATGTTGAAAGGTGGTTAATCACATTTTCATAAACATAGTTTACCTTGGCCCCTTTGTTGTTTGATGAAAAAGATTCTCCTTTTTCGTAATTTGGAAGAGGATCTTTAAAAGCTCCATGTGTATCATTTGTATTATGTCCTTCAACAATTATATCACCTTTATCTATCAAATCTTGTACCAAATGTTTTAATCTTTGACAATCATTTTTTCTATGCCCCTTGCTTCTATGATAATCGCAATAGTGTGCATCATTGTACCATGATGGTTTGACTCTTGGTTCAAAATATCATGTATCAGGTAATGTTATGAGATTATTTGCAAGGAGTTCTTTAAAAGATGATTCAAGTGATTTTTCCAAAGGTATGAATTTCCTTCGTGGTGGATTAGGGGGTGGTTTTGGTCGATTGTTCTCTTGACTATTCATGAGTGTGGTACCTAATAGATTTAGGATGGGTTGTTTTGGTTTCACGGTGTGTGCATTAACCACACCGTCATTAACAATGTTTTTGTTCCTTGTCCAAAATTTTTATTTATCATTGTTGTTAGGAAGATTAGAGGAGTTTGCCCCTTCTTTGTAATTTTTATTTCCCCTTTCTTCACCAAAGCTTCTTCAATTTTGATTCCATTTTTAATGAGTTTGTTAAAATTAGGTGGACATTGCAATTGAAGTGCATAGCTCATCTCATAGTTTAGACTGTGGATTAAAATGTCCATCTTCTCTTGTTTTGGTATGGGTCATGGATATTTGGTAGGTAATTGTCTCCATCTCTACAAGAAATTGAGGAGGCTCTCCACTTTTATATTTAGTATTGTATAAATGAAGCATGGTCAGTTCATGTTCAATGTTGTATGAGTAGTGAGTAACAAATTTATCCACTAATTTTGTAAATGATTTGATACCAAGAGTAAGTTTTGAGAACCATTCCATGGCTTGTCCTCCTAGACTTGTGATGCCTCCATGCTTGTTGCACAAAACTCTCTAACATGATCTTGTGGATTTGTTTTGCCTTTATACTTTTCATACTTGGGGATTTCAAAGTTAGGATGAAATGGAATCATTTGTAAGCTCCTAACAAAAGGGTATGGGTATATGTCCTCCAAGAAGTATGTCTTTGTTGTTCCTCTTTACATGTTAAGAATTTGTTGTTGAAGGGCTTGAATTTATTGAGTCAATGCATCTAACAGATTGTTCTCTTTATTCCTTGAGTCATCGTCATTTTTCTTTGGATCCTTTTTCAGTTTGGTTACATCGAAATCAACAAGTAGCTTAACACCTTGATGTGCCAACATGAGGAAGTACTTTTCTTTGTTAGATTCTAGAACCTTCTCCATGAATTTATGAATTTTAAGACCTTGTTGAGCTTATTGGATCAATTCATTAGTTATCTTTTGTACCTCCATGTCTTGATATTTGTGAAGAGGATTCTCTTCTCTACCTTCCATGGTTGGTTGTCTTTCTCTTTCCTTCTGAGTTTTTGTTGTTGAGCTCTGGGCAATACAGACATACAAGTGATTTGATTATGAATGCTCTGAAATTTTTTGATTGCAAATACTTGTTTGTATCAAGTTTAAAAAGTTGAAATAGGAAATTGTGATGTTTCCCTATTGATATGACTATGTCTATCAAGATATGAATGAAGTTTCCTGACTTAGGATGATAGATCCTACTTTTGAAACTTGGTTGATTTGATTGATTTGAGTGGATAAATAGAGTATTTGGTTTATATGTTTTGAAATGAGTAATTGTGTCACTTGTTAAAATTTGGTTTGTTTCGCTCGGAGAATAATTTTGTAATGATATGAACCAAAAGAGGACTGAAAAGGGTATCTAAAACAAGTTTTGAATTTTGTGTACCAAATGTCAAGAAATGTCTTATGTCTCAAATGCACCAGAGTATATGCTTTAACAAAATAGGTAAATGTTCCACAAGATTGTCAAATGTGCTAAAGAAGGGATCACATGCACTATAATAGAGGTCAAATGTGCTACACCAGAGATTGGATGCACTACAATATTGGTCAGATGCATTATCAGATGGGTCAAATGCATTAGAGAAAAGATCAAATGCGCTATCGAAATGATTAAATGCACTAATCTACTATTTTTCTGAGATTTTTCTATATTTTTTTTAATTTTTCGGTGAGTTTTTTTTATCTTTTGGTCTTTTAGCAGAATGATCTTATGATTTCTGATGAAACAAAAACAAGTATACATGAACATCAGCGTGTGTTTCACTATTCTAAGCATCAAGTGTATGTTCTAGGATCTTTTCAAATCCCATTGATTTCCATAGGTTTTGTACAATTGAAGAGCATCAATTGGACTCTCTTATTCTCAAGGATCATCATAATATCACAACTCACAACTTGGAATCTCTGTCAACTCAAACAACCTTGTCACACCCTAGGGTGCACCCATTTTTTTCCTTTTTTCCAGAAGTTGATCCAAAGAAAATTTCTCCTCAATTGGATCATTTTCTTTGGAGCCTTATGGTGAGTATCTTGGAGACAGATTCTTCCCCACTCTTGCACTGTGATATTACAATGTTTGGCTACTGATTCGGCTAGATTCTAGGCTTATGGTTTGTAGTAAGGATTTTCGTTTAGTGAGCCAATGATAAACTCCCTCAAGAGGCCTCCCAACCTTTAGAACAAAGGTTTTATGCATCACAAGGATACTGGGGGAGGGCTATCAATGAACACTACCATTGGAGGTGATTTTTCATCACCACCACATTTGATTGTAGTGGGTTGGAATAACTTGGCTTTAGTCATTCCCACTTAGGTTGTTCCCCTCTCACCCAACCTTATGGGCTACTTGGGAGGGAAGACCTTCTAAAAGGTGCTATCCTAATGCAATAAATTGAAAGAGCGAGTCTATCTTTTTGGTCACCCAATTAAGGGGAGAGCATATGCCTATCACTTTACAAGCATGGTAGACAATGTTCAATTAACCCTCTACTTAAACTATGTGCATGTTTTAAGCGCGTAGATAAAAGAAGTAAGCAATTATTCAAAAGATCTCCATGCTAGGTCCTGCAACACACTGTCAGTAGTTTGATTTATTCTTTGTCTGGTCTTTAATTGTTAGAATTTCACCTACAAAACAAACAAAGACACTATTCAGAAAATATTCTAGTTTTTGTTTCAAATGTGCTAAAATAGAAACTGAATGTGCTAAAAGAACTATTAAATGCGCTACAAGATGAATAAAAAATGCTACAATAACTATCAAATGTGCAAAAATAACAGTTAAATGGGCTAAAATAATAGTTAAATGCGCTAAAAGAACTGTCAAATGAGCTATAATAGAGATCAGATGCATCAGAAGTTATGTTGAATGCGCTAAACTATGTGTTAAATGTGTCAAAATGAAACTTTGGATCTGTATATGTCAAAAACTTGCAATAAAATGTTAAAAACGGGGCAAGGCCCTGTTGGCATTTGCATGAAGATTGCATTAATGATATGTTATGTTGTCATTGATGTCAATTAAACTGGTAATGATATTGTTGTTATTGTTGATATTGTCTTATAACCGGTAGGAAGAGCTTTGTGAAGGTTATTGTAAACCGGTATGTAAGTTTGTGAGTTGAACTGGTAATCGAAGTAAAAGGTTAAACCCTTTCTATGTTATGTAACCGATAAACCCTACCAGTTGTTTTTGTTAAACCCTAACTGATTAAGGTTGTTGAATTGGTTATGTTGGTTTATGATCTGATGTTGAGCAGTAATGATGGTGACACGTAAGGTCATTGTATGAAGACAAGTTCAAAATGTTTTGGCGCGATTGTTTGTCTAGGGAATGAGCAAAGTGTATTGCATCTAATGCAAAGTGTGTGATGAGTTACTGAGCTCGATGAAGCGGTAATCAAAGAGCGGTTGAGGTTTTCTTGATTGATGTGTAGAGATTGCTATGAAATCCAACGGTCATGCTTGTACCAACTTGTTTGTAATCTCGATGAGAGGATTAGATTTTTTGTTGTGTTACCGACCTAATTGATTTGTATTTAAGGTCAATGAAGTTGTTTTGTTAGGAGTTGGCAAGAGTTGGCAGAAATCATTTGAGTGTGTGGTTGCCAAACCGGAGAATGAGTCTGCAGTTTAAGTAAAGGTAGATAGAAGCTTAAATGGATCTGATCAAGCAAGTGTAGTGTTATTCAGACAGATCAAGAAACTCTTGTTGTTTTCTAACAATTACAACTGAATTGAAATCCTCTAACCAGGTAAGCTCTAACAAGCTTGGTTACTTATTAAATCCTCTAACAAGGTGGTCCATTAGATTGGATTTTCAAATCCTCTACTGATGTTACTCCTTATAGGGTATTTTCTTCTAACAAGGCATTTGTAGTCAATCCCTTAACCGGGTGATTCCTAACAGGATCAATTCTTAACATGACTTTTGTAAAAGCTTTAATAGGCTTGGCT
Organism: Cryptomeria japonica; assembly: GCF_030272615.1. Classification (NCBI taxonomy): domain Eukaryota; kingdom Viridiplantae; phylum Streptophyta; class Pinopsida; order Cupressales; family Cupressaceae; genus Cryptomeria; species Cryptomeria japonica. The sequence continues at coordinate 676,060,579 of NC_081411.1, forward strand.
CCTAACAGGGCGAACTTCAAAAGAGTTCAGATATTATCTTGTGAGTCCCATCTCACTGTGGTTTTTACCTATTTGGGTTTTCCACATATAAATACTTGTGTCATATGGTGAATGTTTTTGTGGTTATGATCTGATAGTTGATTTGATTAACTATTTAACTATTTCTGATAGGGCATGATAACCGAAAGCATTGAGAGATGAAGCATTGACATATGATAAAGCATTCAGATGTTTACAAGTTAAATGTTGTTTACTGTTAAGTTGTTGTAACAGTCAACCGGTATTCTTATGAGTATTGATCTTGATAGTGGTATTTCATTGATAAGTTTACTTTATATGTTTGAATTTGAGTTTGGGAAGTTTGTATCATTTTTTCTATTTACTTATTCACCCCCCCCCCCCCCTCTCAGTAATCTACTAGATACTTATTCTTTCATCGTACCATTAGACCCCACGGTGGGCATAGGAAATATGTGTACTAGAAGTATGTGTCAATCTAATTAAATCCTAAAACACATCAATGAGACTAAATGTTGAAAGAAAATTAAGAAAATGAAACTCAAATTCAGCCTTCTTATGAGCGTCCCATTGTCCTCTATCTCTAAGGATTTATTCAGCCATGCTTGCTCTTAGATTCATGCACTTTTGACTTTCTAAATGACAACTTAGAGAATGAAATTGAATTCAAATGCAAGAAACTTTCCTACAATGCTAGATGAGATGCAATCTTGATTCTATATGACATTGAAATGTTCAATTGATCTAATGCTAAATGCTAATGTTGTGCTAAATATTATGCTAAATGCTTCAAAGATTGCTAAAATACTCAAATGAGAAATGCTTGTGCAAAATGAACTTCTATCTAGCAAACCTTGATTTGTGCAAATGAGAGGTTATTTATAGATTTTCCAAGGCTCATTTCCTAGGTGGTAAAGTTGAATGGATGGGATTCAATTTGAGCAGATGAATGGCTAGAGATGGATCAATTGTAGATCATGTTTCCTTAAAGGGGAAACAAAAGGCTATGTGTAGGACGAAGATGCCAAATGAATGCCAAGTGTATTCAGTTAATTACAAATGCCAAGTGTCTCTCCAAGTTTGTTGAATTGGTTGAAGATATTTGATCAATCAAATATTTGAGAATATTTGATTCATGAGACATATGTTGATATGGAAATTCTATTGAGAATGGATGTCTCAGTTATTGGATGAAATCTCAATCGGATTGCATTTAGGCTTTGCAATGATCATTTCGATGAGACTCTGATCTTGTCTAGGTGACATTTATGATTAATTCAACGAGACTCTGAAATAGTCTGGGCGACAATGGATAAAGAATTTCTCTCTGTGAAGTTAGATGTGTGCCTCACCAAACTCACACAACAATAAAGGTTTTGGGTTTCGGTGAGACATCGAAGTAGTATTGGTGAAAATAATGGATTTCGATATGATATTGATGTTTGGTAAGACTCGTCGAGATGGTAACTGAAGTCATGTTGTCATAGAGATGAGCTAGGTTTTGATGAGATTCTGCATTGGTCTTGGCAAAAAAGACCATTTCGATGTGATGATTGAATGGTCTTGTTGAAAAGCTAAAATATTTTTTATGAGACTTGGGGTTTCGATAAGACGTCCAGATGAGTTCGCATAAGTCTCTTTTTGTGGTGATACGACTATTTCGATGAGACCTTGACGTGGTCCTGTTGACAAAAGTATATTGTCGCTATGATATTAAAGCTCGATGAGACAGGTTGAGCAGATGGTCGAAGTTGAGGATCTCTCCGATATTGGTAAGAAAATTATGAAGTCTTGGCTACCCAATAGGATTTCAGTAAGATGGTTGATGAGTCTTAGCGACATGATCTGATTTCAACATGACATTAATGTTTGATGTGACACTCAAAGGGGCTAGCCAAAGTGATATTCTTAGACTGATAAGACAATTTTGATGAGCCATTGGGTCAGTCTTGGCGACAGAGCTTCTTTTTGGTGTGAGATTGGAATTCAGTGAGACATGTCAATGAGCCAGCCGAAGGCATGTTCTTAGGCTGATAAGACCACATCAGTGAGACTATTATGTGGTCTTGGTGACAACCAGATTCCGTTGAGACTTTTTAGTTCGATGAGACATGTTAAAGAGATTGCAGAAGTCTTAATTCTTATCGATAAGACATGAGATGAAGAGGTGAGGATCCCATTTGACCCATGCTAACCTTGCTAACATGTCTAATGAAGATTGATCCAATTGTATGATTGGTCCAAATTGGAGCTTCATTGTTAAATTATCTCAAGTTGATTTTAGGTGTATACATCTCCAATCATAGATCTATACTTCTTCTAATTAACTTTTAGAGATACATCATCTTTACTCAATTTACAACTAACAACTAAAGGGGTAGCAACTCGTTTACAATTTTACATTTTGAACTTCTTTAGCATCTATTTGACATATTTAGCTTGAGAAATAAAGATTCCATCCTCTAACTGAGTAACTTTTAGAGGTCAAGAAAGAATGACAACTCACCAATCATTGACATGTCAAATTCCTTTTGCATCTCTTCTACAAACTCTTTGCATAGACTATCACTTCCTCCAAATATAATATCATCAACATAGATAGCAACAATCAACAACTCGTTACCTTCAACCTTAAAATAAATTTAATTTTCAGCAATATTTTTCCTAAGATTTTGTTGTAATAGATATCTTATCCAATATAGCATACCAAGCTCTAGGTGCTTGTTTAAGTCCATACAGTACCTTTTTTAATCTACAAACTATATCTGGATCTTTTAACAATCTGAATCTATCCAGATGTTCAATATATATTTCTTCCTTAAGTTCTTGATTTAGAAAAGCTGACTTAACATCCATTTGATACACTTTGAAATTCTTATAAGCAGAGAAAGCAAGAAACATTCTTATAGCTTCTATCCTAGCTACTCGAGAAAAAATTTCCTTAAGAGTATGCAAATAAGAGTATGCACACGGATTTTAAAATCTTTTGAAATTTTAAATAATTGCTATTTTCATTCATTTGTCGTCAAAATTCTCAAGAAAAGAAATAGTGAGCATAAGCATAGTTGAATCCAAAATAATTTTGTATTTCTAAAATCTTATTATGTGTTATTTGAACTAATAGGAATATTTGCCTAAGTTTCCTTCCATTGTGTACTTGTGGATATTGTTTGTTGATTTTATTTTATTTGGGTGGGACACTATTGAAAATAGTTCCAATAGTAGATGTTTTTATTGATAACACTAAATTAATAAGTCTTTGCCCACTTGTGTAGTTGTAGCATATCACTAGACCTAAATGATGGGGTATAACCACTCACCACCAATGATTAATCCATCAAGTCATAGAGCATCAATCTTACCATCATGTATTACTTTTAAGATTTTGTATTTTCCCAACCTTTATGGTTTTATAACTCGTTTCCTCCTTAATACACATTTTAAATGATTTTTAAAATATTTTCTCCACTATGACTCATAGATGTATAATTATTTCTAATCATGCATATAAACATTTATGCAAAATATATTTTTTTATGGAAAATCTATTATATATATAAAAATAAAAGTACTAATTAAAATTATTTAAGATTGAGAGTTATGAAAATGCCCTCCTCTGCTCTGCTTTGTCCAACTTTGGCTTCTACAAAAAAATACTGGTGAGTTTGGTTCATGTGTTGTTGGTGTCGTTCTATTTATAGCTAGGGTTTGTTGTGCTTTCATGATCTCTTCTAACTAATCATCCAGGAAGATATCATTTGACTTAGTACCCAATGGCAACTAGGTTTTTGTTCACAATGCTTTGGTTTCGTAGTCATTTATAGTTTTGGCTGATGGATGGCTAGCTTTGAAGACTCTGGATAATGATAACTCAACCTTAGGTGCTTTGCACTATGGAAGTAAGTTTGATCGGATTTCTCCTAATAGTTGTGCTCATTGTTTGTATGACAAATATTGAGGATTGCTCCATTTATCAATCATAAGATCACAAAAATGGACATTATGATTGCCTTATGCCTAGGGAATCTAAGTAGGCTTGTCTACCCTCCAAATTGTTTTTCCCATCCTAGAACTACTTCTACCCACTACCCTAAAATATAAATCCCCCTTTCTCAGTTTTGCGTTCTAATTTTGTGCTCAAGATTAATGTGGGTAACATCATTAGCAAAAAAGAGGAAATTATTCAAAGCAATGCCTTTATCTACCATTATGTGAGGTCTTGGCCAAACCTAAGAGATCTCCATAAGTAGATCAATGAAAATGAATGAATTTCTATAGGTTGAGATTAACATTTATCTCTGTGCCAAGGGGTTTTTCATCTTGGAATTCCAATCCAAGGAGGAAAAATATTTGGTCCTCAATGTTGGGCCTTATTTTTTGGTGGGAGTTTCCTTGCCATGAAGTTGTGGTTCCCTTCCTTTAACCCTCAAATGAAGATTTTCTCTTATGCTTTTCTCTAGGTTCAACTTCCATATCTCCCCTTAAAAATAGCTTGGGAAAGTGTCAATGCATATCAAAAGAGACAATCAATAATGAATGATCCACTTATGCACAACTTTGCATGGAAATGGACCTATCGAAAGAGTTGCCAATTGAGATTTTATTGAGGGTTGGTAATATTAATATATGTTGGAGACAACCAATTGACTATGAGAAATTTGTACGTAGATGTCACCTATGCTTTTAAATAGAACATCTTTCATCTCATTATAGTAAGAAGCACTCTCATTCTCAAGCTCAACCTACTTGATGAAAGGGGGCGAATTCCAATTACTATGTTGTTCCTCCAAACGATTTAGTTGTATTTGTAGTCCCAAGTCCTCTACATGTCAAAAGTCCTTTGTCTGGAATTCCCCCATCACATGGTCTGAATGATTCAATTCCTGAGCACAAAATGGTATTTTATTATGATACAAATGATAAAACTTATATTTCAAAGGTGAAATATAAATATTAGTCAAGCAATAGTACCTCCTCTATTGTTCATGTCAAGTCTCCTAATGCTAAAGGTTGTGATGAAAAGTTGAAAGGGAAGTGAAATCGGAAACATATTCTTTATCCAAAGATGAGCAAGAATAAATTGAGGTAAAAAGAAAGAAAACCCCATTAAAACCTTTGCACCAAATGACTTTTAGACTATCAAAAAAATGAGGAAAATCTATAAATGTTATTTTGAAGCACTCCCATTTGGGCCATTCATGTTTTGATTTTTTTAATTTAGTATATAGGAGTGGATCCCTTATCCACAATTTACTAAAATGAAAAAATACAAAATACAAATAACAATTAATATTATATATCCATCTATTACACAAATTTAATTAAAATATTATAAAAAATCCTTAAAACTACTAAATTATTTAAATTACCTATCATTTATTCCTAAATTAATGGGAAAAATATAAAGACTAATATATTCTTTAAATCAAGTATCACTTTCTAAATTAATGAAAGACTTCCAAAATTTTTGAAATTTAGGGAGAAAAAGTCAGGACCGGTGTGGTGGTCACACCGGTCTAGCCGACTTTTTTTCAAATTTTTAGGGATGTAAGGTATCGTGATTATAAAGTCAAATTCAATTTGGTGCATCAATCCAAGGTGTTTAGATATGCGAAAATGCACCTTGAAGGTTAGAATTAGGGCTTTATCAAGATTAACTGAAATGAAATAAAAAAGGCACACTTAGGGTTAAGGGCTCAATTTTATAATATGTGAATTGATGAGAGAGGACCTTAGATTTAATTAAATTAATAATTAAATGCATAAATGAACCTTGAAAATAAAAAATAAAATGAGACACACTAAGGTGGGTGCTAACCTAAGCGTGACAATGACAATCCTAATTAAGGGTGTACAATTTATGACACTACATCTATAAACTTTTTTATTTTGTTATTGTATCTTTTTGTCAATTTTCTATTCTTTCTATCTGTTTGTGTTATTTCTTTTCAAGTGCTTGTTTTATTTTTTTATTTTATATTTTTTTTGTGTATATTGTGCACATTGGTATATCTATTGTGTGCATGAAAATGTGAACAATAAAATGATTGAAAGCTATTTAACAATCTAACTACACAATCAACAAGAAAAAACACTCAAGATTGGATGATAAGATAAAGCTAAAAAGATAATTAATGAGCAAGAAAATGCAAACTTAATAGCTCCTTTTGATGAAGATTTGTCCTTCAATTTAGTTCGATGTGTGCTCGCTATGTGATAGATGCTCAATTTCGCTCCATGATGGTAAATGCAAGATGAAGATTAAGCTACACATGGGATCCAAGGATGTATGCTAAATGGGTATGAATGTGCAAAAGGTGAGTAAATAATTTTGCATTACAATGGTATGAAAATGGAAGTAGATGAATTATGAAGGAAAATGAAGGGATTAAATAGGTTAGGATGAGAAGATGAGGATACATGAAAAAAAGACACTTATCCCTAAGAAGGGCAAGAGTCATGGATGGAAACAACATGTGTTCTTAAGAAAGACAAGTGTCATGGGAAGGAATGACATGTGTCCTTGAGGACACATGCCTATTTGGAAGAGA